>NC_143549.1:17057500-17262500 GCF_054136105.1 Typopeltis vanoorti | reverse complement strand
GTAGTTGCCTGAAAATTTTAAAACCTATTCTTTGTGTGAAATCAATATTGATTTCACCCACTCCTCTGACATTTTAAGTTTCTCTTCTTTCCATACCATATTACATAGTTGGTGCATTTCTGTAACCATACTTTCACCAGCATATTTAATCATTTCTCCAGGACTCTTGTTGTGTTTTAGCCGTCCTATTGCTTTTTCTACCTTTCCTCTTAAAGTGTCCATATCATGCTCATTACCTGGTGGTGATATTTGCTTCAATTCTTCAGTCAGTTTCCCAATGCTATCTGAATCTAGTTTTTCTTCATATAACTCACTACAGTATCTTGTCAACCGCTGTACAATTTTTTCTTTATTCATCAATACTTTGCCCTTTGCATCTTTAATTGTGGTCTGATTTGGTTGCCACTTTCTATTAATGGTTCTGATCATTTTGTATACCTCCCTTGTTTTATGCTCTCCATAGTACTGTTCTATATTGTTGCATTGGGCTTCTAACCATTTCATTTTATCCATTCTGACTGCTTTTTTCACCTCATTACACTTCCTTCTATATTGCTCTTCTATTTGTTCTGATGTATCCCTTCTTATCTTCAACATTCTTTTCTCCTGTACTAACTTCAGTATTTCTTGTGTAATCCATTTCTTCTTGATCTTCTCTTCTTCTGGTACTGTTTCTTCAACTGCATCTTCTATGGCCTTCATTACTCTTTTCACTCTTAAATTCTTTCTTTTCTTTCTCCACACTTTTAAGTTTCTCTTCTGACACTGTTCTGTACCTTCTTCCTATTTCTGCTTCACTTATTCGTGCTGTATCTCTTCTATTATGATGTTGGGATTTATATTTATTTTTTAATTTCAACTTGATGTTTGCAATCACTAAACTATGGTCCGAGTCTATATCCGCTCCTTGAAAAGTTCGACATTGCTGTACTGATGTTATCCATCTTCTTTTAATCATAATCATATCAATCATGTTTTTCGTTTTCCCATCATTTGATCGCCACGTCCATTTTCTACACTCCTTTTGTTGGAATCTTGTGTTACAGATCATCATCTCGTGGTCCACAGCAAATTCTAATAATTTTTTCTTTCTCATTTCTTTCTCCGAAACTATATTTTCCATGACTCTTTCCCAACCATCATTATATATTCCAACTTTGGCATTCCAATCTCCTTCAATAATTAGTACATCTTGCTTTGGTATTGTTTCTATTGTCTCTGTCAGATCTTTGTAGAATAAGTCAATATCCTCATCTGTGCTGTCAGATGTGGGTGCATATATCTAGAGACTATTGATATGTTGAATGGCTTTGCCTGAAATCTTGCTACTATGATTCGTTCATTAACTGGTTTGTAGCCTAACAGTGCCTCTCGAGCTCTTTTGCTAAGAAGGAAGCCAACTCCTGCTTCGTGCATGGTGTCATGTCCTGACCATATTACTTCACATCCATTGATCTCTCCAGATGATGTGCATCTCATCTCTGCCAATCCTAGTATATCCCGCCGATATCTCTTCATTTCCTCACGAAGTAGTTCCAATTTTCCTGACATCCAGAGTGTCCGCACATTCCACGTTCCTACTGATAACAGTTCTGTTAATTTCAGTTTCTGTTTCTGTTTTCCTTTCGGTATCCCACTTTTCGATCCAACCCCGATCGCTCGATTGGTATCACGGGCCTTGTTTATCCGGGCGACGCCCGAGCCGGCATGTTGTAGCTGTTGATTGTATAGTCATCAGATAATAATCGTGTTTTTTCTTTACGGTCAGCGCATCGACACTCATCTGACCGACCCTCCTCCTTTATCCAGGCTTGGGACTGGCATGAGACCCCTAAGGATCCCATGGCGGAGTTATTGTATCTTACAGTATCTTTTGGTATACATTAAATATTCTCACTGCCTCCTCCAGTGCACTTCATAGTGCAAGTATAATCTATGTTTTGTCGATATTAACAAATAGATGCTTTCTTACTAAAAACTGTGGTTCTCTTAAAGACTAAAGCCAAAGATATCCATTGATGACAGGATAAATGTTTAATATTCTGTTCTTTCTCACCACCAGGAAAAGGGAAAAGACACATAAATGTATCAATGATTATGTCTCTCTCTCTCTCTCTACAAGATTAAGAATAGCAAGATCATGGCCCAAGTAAGACAGACATGCTCGTCAAAGATAGAACTTCACGTGCTATCTGAGATCCTTATGGAATTCCTGCTTTCAGTACAGTGATAAAAAAAGACACTATCACACTAGGAAGAGACCACCTTTTCTGCATGGAGCTAGCAAAGCTAGAAAGTTTTCGTAACACTCTTTCTCTGAGCCTCACATGTCACTTTTCAAAATTACTTGCGAATTTGGGAATCAGGTCTAGCGTATAGAAATAATTGATTCTACACTTAAGATGGCTAGACTTGGAGTATATATATGGAGAGCTACTCCAACTATGGTAGAAGGCTAGATGCCGATCTTTCCCCATATATACTGGTGATGAACGGGCGAGAATCACACTTTGAAATGTGAATAAGGCTTATGGAAACTTGATCCAGGTTCCCAACAAATAAGTTTACTGAATATTCTTTTATCGAACTAAAAACATTTTTATAGGACCTATCCTAACAGGAATAGAGCCACTATACTTGTTGCTACGGTCTCCTCTGAATGTCGGCAACCTTCTTACTCTTATTCATCCGCATCAAAATCTTTGTTTATCTAATGATCGTCCAGTTTCTCTCACTTCACTCCATTCTAAAATGATGGAGAAAGCCATAACACCCCAGACCGAATTATTAGGGAAATGTCTCTTCTGTGATCAAAGCGGAACCATTTTGTACATTTATCTCGAACACCCTGTGAAAAAAATAATAAAATAAAAAATTATTCGTCCGAGAAACTGCAAGTCTCACAGTTGCAATCTATCACTGAAGTGTTTGCATACAAGCGTTGGATACTTCAACCACATCCATACGCACCAACTCTGCGATTGTTTCTCCATTATAGCCTAGATGCATAAGAAGGCATGACACTTCCAAACTTTTACCTTTTTTCTGCTCTGAGCCTTCATGAAAAAGGTGAGAATCAAACTTCTGTAAGAGCATCATAATGCTTGTTTTTTGATAATAATAAGAAAATGAACAATCATCTTCTGAGTAAGCAAGGACTTGCCATCAACGTAACTTATTAACAGCAAAGTTTCGTTTCTGTGAGAAAAATAGCTGTATTTTTTTATTCTCTTATGCATGTAATAGAATCAATCATCATTCATTTGATTTTGATTGCTTTGTTTTATCACTTAATGCAGGAACTGAATCATGAAATAAGCCAACTATCTCTTTTCATAGAATTAGAGACATATGAAACAATGAATAACAATTGGAGATTGAGGAGTAATCAGTCTCCTCCCTTAGCCAATCAGAGATATCTGGCTCAAAGCTATCACTAATTTTAAATGACAGCTGGTCATTTAAAATTAGTGATAGCTTTAGGCCAGATATCTCAGATATCTCTCATTCTTTCTCTGACACCATTCAAGAAGAATGGAAAGAATGCACCATAAAGTTTATCGAAAAGAAGGATGGAAAGTTACTCGCAAATTCCCCATAATATGGGGAATTAGTATCTACCATCTTTGCTCTGACTGTAATTCCCCAATTGTGGACAATTATGCACAATTATCGGCACACTTGTCCATAATATGGGGATTTACAGTCATACCAAAGACGGGACACACACTATAACACATCACTTATGGTGATGTGTTACAGTTTGGCTTGAAAATTATCAATAAAAATATCAAAATTATGAAAATAGGCAAGAACACGAAAACTTCAACTGCATTCTAAAAGAACTATAGTTTACCCTATTTTATAGGCTCTCTATAGTTCTTTCAGAAGGCAGTTGAAATTTTCCATGTTCTTGCCTATTTTCATGATTTTGATATTTTTATTGATAATTTTTACGCCAAATTTTTTACTAGCTGTTATTCACCTTTTTTAAAGAATCCTGAAGAATTTCACTAGATTTTATTATTAACATCTGGCCTCGATGGAGTCGGAGCCTCATCGTGGAAGGTGCGCATTGTTGCGCGCAGTGCTCATTAAACTGTGCTTTAAATTGATTCATGTGTTTACATTCCGTTGTTGTATAATACCCTGATCGGACCACACCTGACTGTTGTTCTCGGGTTTGGTCACCTGGATTTGAAGGGGATAAATTAGCTGTGGAAGGGGTGCAGGGCGGATAACAGGGATGGTTTCAAGACTGTACAATATCAGTTATGAGGATCGGCTGAGAGATGGACCGCAGAGTTTGGTGGATGGAGGAAGGAGGGGTGATGTGATCGGGACTTTTGAACTGTTAAGAGGTGGTTGCGGGATGGACATTAGGGGTTCTTTTGCTTAATGGAACAGCGAGAGGGAGCGATGACAAGGGGCCATCTCTGGAAGTTACAAAGAGAGGCTGTGAGCAAGAGGGTGGGGAGTGATTTCTTTACGTGGAGGGTGGTTGAACCGTGGAATGCATCGCCTGGGGGGGGGAGAATGGCGAGGGCAAGAACGGTCAATGGGTTTGGGGGTGATAGACTTTGTGTTTCCTAGGAGGGTCCTCCCACGATGAGTCTCTTGACTCCATAGAGGCCTGAATAATGATAATAATAATATTTTTAAACATTTTATTATGTCTCAGTATAAATTACATACAATAATAATATTTACAATATTTACAATAAGGATTATACAGAATTTTTGAATTTAGAATATACATAATTATAATAATAATAATTATTATTTATTTATTTTATTTATTTATTTATTTATTATTATTATTTTTTTATGTCTCAGATGAATTGCATACATAGTTGCTGTAGTAATTATATATATATATATATATATATATATATATATATATATATATATATATATATATATATATATATATATATATATATATATATCCTAGAACGTAGTACAATACCAGGGCAGCTCGTTGCAAAGGTGGGGAAGTTCAGATCGATATTCTTAATTATTTTCCGAAAACACATTTCCTAGGAAATGTATGCTGTTATTACATTATGGAGGGAGGTCACTACCCAGACCGGTTTCAGCCTTTTTTGAGGCTTCACCAGTGAGTAGCTAGACCTAATACCAAAGTGTATAGCGAAAAGAACTTATGTACTCTGCGAACGAGTTTTCCAAACAGGTGCAACCGTTAAGTTACTTAAGTATAAAGAGCTAATAAGCTTCATTTCGGCAATGAAAACATTACTTAAATTAATTTAAGTAATGTATTAATTTAAGTAATTAATTACTTTAATTTAAGTAATGTTTTCATTGCCGAAATGAAGCTTATTAGCTCTTTATACTTAAGTTGATTTTACTGTTTGTTAGTACGTGCTTGGAAGACTTCGACTGCTATTACAGTTTAACTTTTTTTTTTTGTGCAAATAGGGTTGAATTTAGACGTGGTGTGTTGAGAGGGGGGGGTTGTCATAGGTGTGTGTGTGTGCATGTGTGGTGGGGGAGAGAGAAAAACAGGAATTGCTCTAATTTTCATTCTCGCTATAATATTTATATAGTGCCTGTTTCAGCTCTCAGTATGTTCCTAGGTTTCTGTTGTCGAACGGCAGTTTGTTTATCATGTCAGGTAAGTAGAAGTTTCGGGTGGCTTTGCTATGGTGTTTGTTGTACTTATATGTTATGTAATTTGTTGACTCTGGTCTTGTTATTTGATATGTTTTTCTGGTTACTCAATATGTTGGGCTGCAGTAGTGTTTTAACATGACTGTGTAGTGGCATAAGTGTTTCACCTTAAATATTTTGTGTTTTGTCTGTGTTTCCTGCATAAGAGTGGGTTGTTCCCAGAATATCAGTTTTATCATTTTATCTTGCAACCATTGTAGCCTGTTAAGTCTGTAGTCTGCGCAGAATGCGTATGATGTGATTGCATATCTTAAAATGTTTTCACATAATGCTTTATCGATTAGTATTTTTATGTGGGTTGGGGCAATATCTTTTAATGTATATAGTTTGCTTGCTATTATCCTAAGCTTGGTATGTAGGTAGTTTGTATGGCTATTCCAAACTTTGATCAGCATCGAAGTGAAGTCCAAGATAGCGTGTTGTTTTCACCTGTGTGATGGTTGTGATTTTAGGTTCTGCACTTTGTGTATAGGAGGATGAATGTTTGATAGTGAGATATTTAGTTTCTATGGGCAGGGTTTGGGGGGTTTTGAATACCATTAGCTTTGTTTTTCCAGGGTTTATATATATGCCGTTTTCGGTTAACCAGTTAGTGATTTGATTGATGGCGTGTTGCATATTTTTGCAAGCAATATTTGCATTGTTGTGAATGGATACTATGGCAGTGTCGTCTTCATACTGGAAGATTTTACTTCTTAGGGGGAGTTGGCTTATGTCTTGTGTGTATATGTTAAATAGAATGGGAGATAGGACAGCTTCTTGTGGTACTCCACAGGTTACATGTACCTCTTTGCTGTATGCTGATCCTATACGTGTGATGTGCTTTCTGTTTTTCGTGTATGCTTTAAACCACTGGAGTAGACGACCTCCAATTCCGATATGGGTAAGTTTCGTTAACAAGGTTTTGTGTGTTAGTGTGTCAAATGCTTTTGTTAGGTCAATGAATACCACTAATGTTATTCTGTTTTTATCCAATGCAGCGTTTATTAGATCTGTGAAATCTTCCAGGAGTGTTGCTGTTCCTTTATTTTTTTGAAAGCCATATTGTGTTTTGAGTATGATTTGAAATTTTTCAACGTATGTGGAGAGTTTCTGATGCACGATGCGCTCCATGATTTGGTTGATTACAGACAGCGTGGCGATGGGTCTGTAATTACTTATAATGTTTCTTTTTCCCTGTTTGTGTATGGGTGTGATTAATGCAGTCTTCAGTGTTTCAGGTATGTGTCCCGTTTCGAAGATTTTATTTAACAGTTTTTGTATAACTGAAAGTAGGTCGGTTAAGTGTTTCTTGATGTCTTTTGGTCTGATTCCGTCTATTCTCGGTCCTTTGTTAGGATTAATTTGTTGAATTGCCAGTGATAGTTCTTCTTTTGTTACTGTGGGGAACCACATTGACTGGGTTGCTCGTGAACCTAGTGGAGAATGTTCGTTTGTGTGAGGAAAGGTTGTTTCTTGTAGCTTTTGGACAGAGTTCACGAAGTGCTGATTAAAGTTGTTTGCCAATTGATTGAGGAATTTGGGATCGCAGGCAAAGCTATGTTTTATTGTTTCTGAGGCAGTGGATCTGTGTATATTGTCCAGCATTTCATTAATCAGGTGCCAGGTTTCCTTTATGTCATTCTGAGCTGTTGTTAATTTGTTGCTGTAATAGTTTCTTTTTGTTCGAATCTGGGTTGTTAGGAGATTCCGTTTTCTTTTGTATTCAGCTTTTAAAGCGATATTGTTCGGCGACTTCTTAAGTTGTTTCCATAGGGCATCTTTTCTTTGTATGTCTGTTAGTATGTTGTCTGTTATCCATGGATTTGGTTTCGTTTGGGGACGTATTTTTATTTTTGTTAATGCTTTGTTGTATATTTTGTTAAATGCAAGTTTAAGATTATTATATACTGCTTCAGCAGAGTCTAAAGATGCTATCTGCATCCAGTCTGCTTTTCTGATTTCATCGTTCACTATTGCTTCGTTTACATTGCTATGATACTGTTTTGTAGTCTCGGTGATTTTTATGGGTTCTGGTTCAGTGTGTAACTGCAATGCTGTGAAATAATGCTCTGCTAGTTTGCATGTTATGACAGCTGCTGTGTGGTTGTTTGGAGGGGCCCTTATATTTATATGATCAATGCAGGTTGAGGTTGTGTTTCCGACTATCTCTTCTCGTGTATACGACTGTATGGATGGGGTTATGTTATATGCCGATAATAGGTCTAGGTATTGTTCTGTGTTGTTATTTATGTTCCTAATGTTTATATTAATGTCTCCTATTATCATCAAGTATTCTGAGGTGCCTATTTCCGTGGTTGAAAGCCATTTGTTTAGTTCTAGGAATTTTGTGGTGCTTAAGTTGGTTGGTCTGTATATTGCGTTTAATATCAGGGAGTTTTCTTGTTTGGTGTTTTTAATTTCGATGCATACGTTTTCTGCGTTTTCTAATTTATAGTTTATTTCTGTTACTTCTAGTTTATGTTTGGTAAATATTATTATACCACCGCCTCGTTTTGTTTGTCTGCAGTGTTTGTGTTGTTGGAAGTGTGGCATTTGGTAGGAGGATGCCTCTTCGTTTGTCGTGGATACTTCAGTCAGTATTAAAATGTCTATTTTGTCTATATCTTCCTTCAGATAATAATAATAATAATAATAATAATAATAATAATAATAATAATAATAATAATAATAATAATAATAATAATAACTTTCGCGAGACCATGTCTTCATGCACGAGAACAACAACGCAGCTGGTCGGCGTATCCATTCTAATTTGAGCAATCCGTTAATAATTTAAATCTTCTGTGATATACCAAAGTAATATTTTTTGTGTATCTCTGTCTCTCTTTTATGTATTACGCACCCGATGAAGCCTTCTGGAAAGATGAAACTAGTAGTAGATTTAGAAATAAATTAGTTATTTTCGGTTTTAACATTCGGCTGTGTACTCACATAAGTGATTTTCATTAAAACACATGTACGATATTCATGAAAATCTAATATATGAAAAATCTCTCTCTCTCTCTCTCTCTCTCTCTGTATGTATATATATATATATATATATATATATATATATATATATATATGACAGAATGATCATTGACTCGGTTAATATACATAGGTTTATGAAGAATTAAATGACTAGAACCGCGATTTAAGTAAAAAGGTTTTAATATAAACACTACTAGTGTTTCGGCCTGTAACAGCCTTCTTCAGGTGACATTATAAAAGAAAAAACACTAAACATTGAGGGTTAAAAGACTATGAACAACATAGACAGTCTTTATACATAATTAGCATTAAAACGTTGTAGTTGTATTTGAAGCTGTTCTTTCATTTGTTGCATTGTTGGGAGAGTGCGTGCTTGCTGCATCACGTGAACGCCAGTACATGATTACAGCTGAATGACTATCTGGGAGGTTGTAGCTTAAGTTGTTATTTAGATGAACAGGATTGAAGATGATTTCTCTAGATTCCACAATTTTTCTCTCTATTTCGTCACTGCAACGGAAGATGTTAGTAGATTTTTCCCAGCAGACTTTGAGAAATCATCTTCAATCCTGTTCATCTAAATAACAACTTAAGCTACAACTTCCCAGATTGTCATTCAGCTGTAATCATGTACTGGCGTTCACGTGATGCAGCAAACACGCACTCTCCCAACAATGCAACAAACGAAAGAACAGCGTCAAATACAACTACAACGTTTTCATGCTAATTATGTATAAACTGTCTGTGTTGTTCATAGTCTTTTGACCCTCAATGTTTAGTGTTTTTTCTTTTATAATGTCACCTGAAGAAGGCTGTTACAGGCCGAAACTAGTTACAGGCCGGAAAAAAAAAAAAAAAAAAAAAAAAAATATATATATATATATATATATATATATATATATATATATATATATATAGGGAGAGAGAGAGAGAGAGAGAGAGAGGAAAATCACTTATATGAGTATATAGCCGAATGATAAAATCGAAAGTAACTAATTTTTTTTCAAAGGCTCTACTAGTTTCGTCTTTCTAGAATACTTATTGCTAGGATTAGTGCTATCGCAGCTCTGTAAAGTGAGATCGGCAGTTGCTCTTTTATGCATAACGCAAAAGCACGTCAGAACATTTCTTTCACTTCTTTTCAGTAGGAAATGCATATTTCTCCAGCGAATGCTAGTACTGTATCTGCTACTTGCTTCGAGCGCAGCGCAAAACACGTTTTGCATTTACCAAAGAAGAAAAACCAGTGGAGAGAGAGAGAGAGAGGGAGAGATCACATATAACACTGGAAAAATGCAGTCTTTCCAACGAGAAGTCTGTGTTAATAACCTCTCAGAACTCGTTGTCCGAACAGATAACGTTGCATCCCACACACGGTGTTTCAACTTGCACAAGGCTTTTGCCCTGCCTTTTTGTTTATATTAACCAACTATACCATTCTTTAAAAATTATCTTTAATTAAATGATAAATGCAAATAAAACTCTTGAGAGTTATTATACTCCCAATTCCTAAATTCAAAAAAAAAAAAAAGAAAAAGAAAAAGCGTTTTAAAACTGAAATATTTTTTTCTGACATCTGTAAAGCTGCTATGACAGGTAGAATCGTTTCAAATTGAGATTTAAAAAGTAGCCAAAAGTAGCCTTTAGGATGGTAAAAAATAAGCACTAAAGGTAATAAATTATCGATTGCGTTATTCACTGTATTAAATTTTCTTTCTATGTATTCAGATGAATGAAATAAAGGAGACAGGGGGGAGGGGAAGGGGGACAGGACTAGAATGAACTCTGTAAGTGCTCTGGAACGATCTGTGCAACACATAGAAAGCAGATGCGCTTAACTAATATTGCAAATGTGTTTATATTCTGGCTCTCACTGATGAGACCTCAATAAAGGTCGAAACCGGTCTGGGCAGTGGCTTTTCCCATTATTCATGGCATTTTACACGTCCGAAAGGACGTGTGCTTTAATTATGGGATACATACTAAGGCAAGTGATATGAAGTCATTAGCCTCTATATACAAGCGGTTCAGACGCGAATATACATTGCACGCGCAAAACATTGTTTGTTTCCTTGAGTACAGAAGTAAAACCAACTATAAAATTTCTTGGTATCTTTAATATAGCATGGCGAACACTTTAATAAGATGTAGGACCTCCTTTCGTTGCGATTACTGCAGCAATCCTACAGGACATACTTTCACAAGTGTTCGAGAGCGATCAATGGGGATTTTGGACCATTCTTCCTATAGGCATAAAATAAGGTCCAGGACTTTTGTGGGGTAGACTTCCATTGATTTCACCCGACTTTCGATTTCATTCCGCAGATATTCCATAGGGTTGAAATGAGCGCTCTGTGGAGGCCAGTCAAGAATGTGACGTTCATGTCCACAAACCAAGCAGTTACAGCAGCAGCAGCAGCAGCCTTGTGACACGGTGCATGGTCTTACTGGAAGAGATTGTGATCATTTCCTTAGAATCGCCACAAAAAAGAAAGCATTGCACTGTCCAGAATATTCCGATATCTGTCGGAGTTAAATGTTCGTGGCACCACAAACAGCGGTCCGAGGACAAACCAAGACCATACCATCGCACCGCCCCCCCCTCTTAATTTCATAGTCAGGGTTTATGTTAATATTTGTTTATGTTAACCAACTACACCATTCTTTAAAAATTATCTTTAATTAATCTTATATTCCCAATTCCTAAATTCCAAAAAAAAAAGGAAAAAAAAAAGCGTTTTAAAACTGAAATATTTTTTTCTGACATTTCTAAATGACGAATGCCCGATGAACATCTCTTTCCAGAGTGCATACTCTGGCTGCATGTTGGTTTGGTGATCTGGGACTTGCATATTACGGTCCTGCCATGGAAACTCATGTTTTGAGCCTCGGTTCTGATTTCTTTTTTATTTTATTTTATTTTATTTATTTTTTTTTTGTGTGTGTGTGTGTGTGTCAGTGGTGTCACATACATTTAGGTTGAGTGTGCTGTCATGTCACTTATGCAACCCACTCCACAAAATTCACGTCAGTTTGCATTTTTATTAATGTATGAAAGTTTTAAGAGTGCATAGCGCATCAACGCTCATCTTAATTGGTCCAATGCAATTCATTGTAGAATAACCTTGAATACTTTTAGTTATCAGTTAATATAATTTTAAATATGGAAAGCATAAAAGAAAAGAACAATAGCTATGCTTCACGAGGCCCGTTTATGTGAGAAGCACAAAGGATTTATGCTCAATGGTGATCTTCGATTATCATTGGCAAATACTAGAGTAAGACACGGATAATTTGAATTTTGGTATAATTTTTAAGTACACCCATTATAATACGCACAGAAAGCGGAAATAATAATCATTTGGGAAATTATTATTTTTCGGATTGAACCCAAAGAAAGACTGAAATAATTCGCATTGTTATTATATACAGATTCCAACCTCATTCGCCTATAATCATGCGCGAAAACTCTTGCAGAAAAAGGGACATTCGATATATTATCGTCAACACTGTTTCTCATTGTAAATATGGGCAAAAAATGTATAAATTATTTATAGAAAATTATATATTAAAAAGTTGTCTATATCGGTGTCATAAATACGTCAGTTCACACTTCACGCACGCAAAACATGATACTCGCTTTCTCTGTTTTGCGTGCGTGAAAAACACGAACTCATGACAAATGACAACGTGCAATTAGATTGATTAACACAATATCCAATCACAGCCACTAACGACTTCTGGGCGCTGTTGTCTGGGCGTACACCCTGCCACGTCTTCTGGGCCGTGTAAAACCACTGGAACGCCAAGAATTTGACACGCTGCGCCATCTGCACTTCTGTTTAAGGGCTGAAAGGTGTGTGTACGTTGAACGCACATCCGGGCTATTACCGCGAATGTGATGCAATGTTTACGCATCGAAAAGTGTCCTCTTCATTAAGCATTAGCATATTGTGTTTAATTTTCATCACACGAAGCCAGTAAACAATTAGGGGAGTGTTTAACAGGAATAAATACCAAAATAGGATATCGATGATATTCTATTTTGTGGGTGTGAACTGCCCACCTATCACACCCACAAAATAGAATATGATGAATAAGATGAATCTCTTGTGTGACTGCCCACCTATCACACCCGGAATAAGATGAATCTCTTCTTTTAAGCTCTTGTTCCCTTTCAAAACATTTACAGAATCAAAATTAAATCTTTATTCATCTTCTTGGTGTAAAATAATAAAGGATGTTTTAGAAACAAGAAAAGTTAGAAATTTCATTATGAATGGAAATAACTGCCTCTTTTCCCCTCTTGAATAATTTCTTTTGCTTTACTTTATTTTCAACATTCTTGACTGGATTACAGACAACCTTGGGAATCTCCTGCATTTTTCCAATAGGTGGGCTGATAACATGAAACTAGAACAGATTATTTGAGCTTTACGAATAAGGAATTTTTAAATTTTATATTCTCTTAATCTTCTTACAACACACAAAGCAAATCTACCATTACCAAACTCATAGAAATAGCACCCCCCCGCCACACACACATACATTCCAGATAGAGACATTTGGATTCCTAATGTTGTTAGTCAACAGAAAATATGTTATATTTGGTGTTTACTGATACCGGAAAAGTGAGGAAGGCAATAGACAAATGGTGATGTAGACATTCTGCAGGATCATTTATCTGAATCGCTTAATAGCAATTCAGTTGAATTGGCAGTAGGGGCAAAGGATATTCGTTATCAGTTTAATATTGCAAAATGTAAGGTTATGCATTTCGTTATGAAACGATGACATACTGTGTTTTGTTTCAATAGTAGTGGATTTCGGGAAACTGATAATGATGAAGATCTGGGATGATGGTGGACAGAGAGTTCATAAGTGGTAAAATAGTTCAAAAACTGCTTCGATATTGATAAGCGAAGATAGGGAGGTTATTAACCCCTTTCTAAAACTATTTCTCTTTATATGCCCGAAGTTGACTACTGTGCAGAAAAATATTGTCACCTGAGTTTCTTTGGGTTCGGGAGGTAGTTGATTACAGGTGTGGTCAGAGAAGATGTGGGGACTAGAACTGGAAGTTTTGGTTTGGGGAATGGTGAATGAGTGGAACGGATTGCCAGAGGCAATCGATTCCACTCATTCACCATTTTGAAAAACATAAAGAAACACGAGATCTCTATTATATAAAACAACAAAAGAGGCCTAATAAACTTTCTGTCTCTCATGGAATACAAACATTAGAAACAATTGAATAAATAAAAACAGGTGAAAATAAATTTGTAAAGAAATAGTTTTCTTTCATGCTCTTCTAAACTTGAATTTCTTTCCTTTTATGAAACTCATATAAGGGCGCTTACACTCGGAAATTTTCAAGAAACATGCGTGCCATAAAAAAAAAAAAAAAAAAAAGAGTTCAAAACAAAAGGGTCAAGTCAGTTCTTAACCCGATTAAAACAATATCACAGTAATGTGTGTGTGTGCGCGCGCGCGTGCGTGTGTGTGTGTGTGTGTTCTTCTCACCTGCCTTCTTCTTATTATTATTATTATTATTACAGGCTACTCCAAGGAGTCCTTAGACTCATCGAGTTAGGCCCCCCAACATCATGCAAAGCACTATCCCACATTTGCACAGTATCTATCATACTTTTGCTTTGAACTCATTCACAGTCATGGCACCCACAACAGACTCTGGCAACTTATTCCACTCATTCACTACTGTCCAAGCAAAAAAAAACCTAGTTCTATTACCCTTACTATCTACACTCTTTTGCCCAGTTTCCATGGATGGCCCCTAGTTCTCCCACCACCACCACCACACCTGTTCTGAAAATTTCCTTTGAATTAATCTTGTAAAAACCCCTCAGTAATTTGAATGTCTCAATCATATCACCCCTTTTCCGCCTATCAGTCAGTTTCTGTAATCCACAAAACTTCAACCTGTTCTCGTTAAGTTCATTCCATAGACATGCTGCCATCTTGGTCACTCGCCTCTGGATCCTCTCCACCTCTTCATTGCCAAGAAACCCTGCTGCTCAGATGTCCAAGCAGTAGTTCAAGATGTCCAAGCTCGATAAAGAGGAACAATAATCTGCTTGTCTCTGTTCGTCAAAGTATTCTTCAGTATTATTAATTAAAATATTCAAACTTATTAATTCTTGTCTGAATTAATAAGTTTGTAGAAACTTATACTATGGCATTTGATATTTTCGAAGCGTTTAATAGGATTTGGCATCAAGGGCTTCTCTGCAAATTACCATCTTAAGATTTGCCGTTCACCCTTTGTAACTGGATTGCCTTTTTTTTTTAGATCATTCACTGCATGTTATTGCATAATTTTGCTATTAATGCAGGTATTCCTCAGAGCTGTGTTATTTCACCAAAATGTATTGCTGATGATAACCCTCTCCACTCGTTCCACGCACATGTGACAAACTTTACAATGCTCAAGCTTCAGATCATCTACTATATATAAACGTGACTTGTTTCACTTTTAAAGCTTTTAAAATACAATTTTCTTTTTTTTCTAAAAAAAAAAAACTTATTTATTCTTCCTTACCTTTAACAATGCTCAGCTTAGCAGGCAGTCCGTATCTCGATTCTCGGAAAGACTTCTATAGCATCCTCGACTTAAAATAAAAAATACACCTTTGCATTCTCCTTTCTTTAAAGACGTTTATTTTCATCTCTCCTGCTACTGACTCTGTAAGCGTAGCAAATCTATTCAACTCTGAAATAGTGCCCTCACATTTTTGGTAGTGTACCTAAGACCTGTTTCAGAATTCTTGATGCTGTTCAGAGGCAGGTAGTTCTGCTAATTGACGCCACTTATCTCCCAGGCTCTCGCCGGCCACTGTTTCAATAACCGTCAGTTTATTTCATGATTTCGAAGAGCGCTGTTCAGCAGAAGTGACATCCATCACTCCCTCCATTTCTGTTAAACATATAATAATGCGTGCAAAATCCATTTACCCAATATCCTTTTTTTGCCAAGCTAATAGTACTATCAGCTATAACCGGTTCATTGCGTTGTAGCCGATACTATTAGCTTGGCATCTCCGCGATTTCTTAACTAGTCATCATTATTGTTATCGTCACTGTTATTATCATTACTATAGTGATTAATTATAGTTAGAATAAATGCACTGATAGAAGTTATGTAGATTCTTATGGATAAGACATCCAATTTCTCTGTCTCTCTCCCTCGCCAGTTGATTATAGAATAATAAATAAATAAAGATTAATAATTAATATCATTATTATATCATCGTTATTCATCATCATCATCATCATCATCATGCATATCAAGGATTTAGGTCTAGCATGGCCTGTTCCGGCCTTAGAAGTCATCGTTGAATCATTTAAGAGGACGTCCTGGTTTTCTTTTTCCTAATGGCTTGTACTTTAAGGCTTGTTTTGATAATCTTTCTGTTTTCATTCTTTGAACGTGTTCCATCCATTTATGTTTATATTTTTTAATTTTTTCTATTACTGGTTCTTGGTTTAATTCTTTCATAATATCTTCGTTTCTTTTGTGATCAAATAGGGTATACTTTGCAGTTTTTCTCATAAACTTCATTTCTGCTGTTATTAATCTTTGTTTGTCTTTTTGTTTTATTGTCCAGATTTCGCTTCCATACATTAAGACTGGTAGGGCTAATGTATTGTATATTTTTAGTCTGGTTTGTTTTTGAACTAGGTTTGGTTTAAATATAGAGTTAATTACACCTGTTATTTTTAAATATTTTGCAATTTTTACATTTATATCTTTTTCATTTTCATATGTGATCGTAGATCCTAGGTAGTTAAATGAATTCACCTGTTCAAAGATCTTGTTATCTAATTTTAGTTCTTGCTGGATCTTGTCCTTTAAAGGCCATAGTTTTTTATTTTTCTGTTGATATTATCATACCATAATCTTTGGCTATCTCATTTAGATATAAAATAGCTTTCTCTAAGTTATCTTTAGTGTTTAAGTTTATTGTAGGAGAAAGTTTAATTCCTTGATGTAAATTTTTATTCCATTTCATTATTTTTTCATTTAAGTAGATATTAAAAAGAGTTGCTGAGAGGGGACATCAATGTCGGACCCCTTGGTTTATCTCTCTCGTGATTTAATTTTATTTGTATTTGATTATTTTCATATATACTTGTGATAGCTTTTAGGATATTATTTGGTATTTGTCTTTCTTTTAATATGTGAAATAATATGTTTCTTTTAACTTTGTCAAATGCTTTTTCAAAGTCAATAAATGCAACATGTGTTTCTAAATTGTATTCTCTTCTTTTCTCTGTTATTAATTTTAGGCAAAAGGCTGGGTCTATACATTATTCCTTTTCTAAATCCATTATCATCGTTATTAGTTTCTATTATATTTTATTTGAAATTATGATAAAATACTATTATTTCCTGGAAGCAAACATGGACCATTAAAAGGAAAGATGAAAAACAAATTAAAACAGAAACATTTCTCAGAAAAACAGGCAGAATCACATCTGATATTTCTGAGAAATATGAGATGTGATCAATAAAGAAATGAATAAATTTCACAATCTCTGGACATAAAACCATTTCATTATTACAGAAGCAAATATAAACAAAAATGGATAAAAAATTTAAATCAAATAGACATTAGTGGACTACTATTGCATATTATAGTACTACTATACATAATTACTATACAGATGTAAAGCAAAATAGAAAAGAATGCTTAGAGGACCTCCGACGTTTATAGCAAACAGACAGGTCCCTTGGCTTAGGATTATAACAGGAAGAAGATTAGTATTCACTTTTTATGAATCTTGTAATTTAATGGAAACGTAATTTTTAAAAGGAAGAGAAGATTTAAAAATAGAAAAAGACTGATATGGTGTTAACCTTTGTGAGATGAAATTATTACCATAATTTGCTTATCTTAATAAGAATACAAAACAGATCAATTGGAGCTTTTATTATGTCCTATTCGTTGTTACATTTGCAAGTAAATTCCATCAACTTTGATATGTTTCCAATATGCAAGGTCAGCTTATATTGCTATTTATTGTATTTGAGAAACAATACTGCAAAATTTTCTGCGCATAATTTGGCTACTCATCTGCATTATGGTAGAAACTGAATGATAGTTATACAAACATATACACTCGTAAATTCATTTCTTAATAGTGCATATATATTAAAATTGTGCATATTCTTTTCATTCTTCCTTATTCCATTGGTTATAACTTCACCTAACTCTTTGTCTGTTTGTTTTTCTTAGCTCACTACTACTACCACCATTTTGTTTCTTAATTGTGCTTATGAAAATATTCATTTTAACCAGGAAAGTCAACCTGCTGAGCATATTTCCCTGAATAGTTGTAAGAAACCTGTTAGTGTTAAGAATGCTTTCTTTCCTGAGATATTTTTTTATTTGCAGAGTTTCTTAAATCGCTTGAAAAGTTAATAATCTTTCCACCCTTGCCCTAGACAAAGTAGGGAGTCTCACATCTGGAGATGAAAATTAGCTACCGCCTAAATACTGTACTATTTAGCAAACTGTCTGCAGCATAATGGACGGCATTGGTAATTCCCCCCCCCCCTTGTACGCTATCAGAAAACAAATCATTCTTGTTTTTATATTCGCAAAAATAGTTGTAATAAGTAGATTTTTTTTCTTTTTTTTTAAATAGTGAAAACATAACTTTCTGCCAGTTGGTTTGGCAACACTTTCCTTCCGTTTTCGTAGAAGTCTTCGACTAGCAGTAAACGCGTTTGTTATTTTTTATCCCTTTTCACCTCGATGAAAAGGGCAGTGAGAGATGAGGAGTGTTTCAACTTTTACCCATTTCCCTCTCTCTCTCTCTCTCTCTCTCTCCTCTCCTACGATCATCTTGCGGAAAGGAAAGCAAGCAGACAGCTGTTCCACTGACCCTGTGACAGGACCGTACGTGAGTGCGATCCTGTTGTACAACTTCCATGCAGAAGTTCTTTCATCGCTTATAATTATACTACTTTCATTTGACGACGGGGCAAGCTGGAGGACAACGAACCGCCGTGGAAGATCTATCTGTGTTGCAAATATGGAAGTTTAGGGAAGTGGGCCACTCTGGCTGTTGCCAGTTGCTTTAAATGCACGTACTAGAAGATGATCATATCACATTGTAAATTTTCAAACCTGTGGCTCCCTCCTCCAGGTTATAGGTCATAGTGATGGGACTGGTATAAAATATGTCAAATAACTTACCTCTGTTTTCGGTTTTCCTTTATTCAATGTTTTATATTGCTACTACTGTAGACTGATTGGTCCAAATCGGTGTGTTTAGTGCCTTGGTTATTGTGAAACACTACACAACATCGGCCACACAGACTGCCGTTTCACAGGTAAGAAAATAGGATTATGGTTTGGAATTATATAATAGAATAAACTCATTTGAGGTTCTTTATATCATATGCGTGCATGAATACTTCCACAAATATGCCATTCATACAATAATTATCAAGTGTGCGAAGACATACGTTCGTTTATAGAGAATTGGCATTTCGCCAAAAATGTTGAAGCGAGCAAAAAATTTGTAAAATCCAATGCTGTCCTCTGCATTTCAGGAATCTTAATTAAAATCATGTATAGCGTTTGTGAAAGACAACTTTATTGTTTAGTGGTAGAATAATATGTCGTGAATGCGTGGTAATGAAAAATAAGAAAGAACAAAATAAAGTAAAGTAGTGATTAGAGTTAAGAACACTGAATGCGTTTCTCCAAGATATATGAATAATATATCTTGGACGAACTATTCCAGAAGATGGAAGATGAAAATTGGAAATACGAAGTATTATTATCGCAATTTTTTTAAAACATAAAAGAGGTCATTTATTGGAGGTAAGATAAATAAAGACACACAAAAAGATTTATAAAAAAAAAAACATTTCGAGCGTATTCATTTATGGGCACGTGTGAAAGGTGGAAGAAATATTCCATATTACAGCAGAGGAACGGAAAAGAATTGAAGAATTTGAAACACTTTCTGATTGAGAGTATTAAAGGAGCAAATTGTTTTAAAAAATAAAAACCAAGAAGCCTTGAGTGAAATTAAGCCTTTCTTCAAAGGAAATTCCAAAGAATTCTTTTCTACGTGGCAAGTAAAAGGAAGAATGACTTGGAAGGATAACTTTAGTGGAAGCACTGATGGTCAGATATTTCTGTGTCTTCTGTAGCAATGACTGATATGAGAATGGAAGTTAATGAATCAGAGGTACTTAGGTTATTGCAGAATTTAAATGCAGCAAATACTGCTGTAGGTTTGGATCAGCTCGGGTATTACGGGATTGCGCAGAGGAATTGTCAGTGCGTCTCACTTGGCTATTTCACTTAAGTTTGAGATCTGGTATGGTCCCTAGGGAGTGGAAGGAAGATAAAATAGTTCCTTTGCATAAAGGAGGCTCTAAGACTGCTGGTAGAAAATTACTGACAATCATCATCTCGGGAGTGGTGGTAAAATATTGGAAACGTTGGTTAAAGACAGAATTCAGGAATGGTGGAGAAGAATATTCTGCTCCATTGGGGAAGGGGGAGGTCATTTGCAGCTGTCATTTGGATAAGAGAGGGAGAGAGAGAGAGAGAGAGAGAGAGAGATTTTTTTTTATCTCTCTTCTTTAATTTTAAAAATAGCAATCTTATGTACAGGAATAACCGGTTTTGGTTCTCTGCAGTCAGACAGAGAGGTTACATGCTCATTCTTTTTTGAGGTATGTTACATAGGAATAACAGTTGTTGAAAGGTGAATTACATTTGTTCATGTCATTACATGTTCATGTCATGTTCTTATACAATATCACGTCAGTTATTCTGACGTGATATTGTATAAGAACATAACAGTTGCTATAGGACAATATTACATATTCACATGAAAGTAACAGATGATCATTATCCACAATGTTAAGCACAAAAAAAAATCTTCCTTCCTCCTTTCCTTGGGAGGGGGAGAGAAGATGTCACTTGTATGTTGGAAAGTGGACTATGATGCAGTCGCTCCGCTCAGCTAGGAGTTGATTCCGCGGATTCCAGTATTACTGGAAAAGATTTAATGTGTTGTTCTGCCCGTGAAGGTGATGATGCTCGTGTTCTCACCACCGACTTCTCACCTTTTTGAAGGCCGCAAGGAGATGGTCAGCCGCCTCTCTCTCTGTGAAACTGTTGTTGGTCTTGTATGTCGAAGATAGACTGGTTGCCACGTATATCTGCATAAAGGTTTTTTAATTCGGTGGCGGTATGTGTATTATGATTAAGATGATTAGATTATTATGATTATTGAATATGAATTTAAAAAAAAAAATCTCAAAATTGGAACTTTCTGAATCCGCATTCAGGAAGATGTCATGCTTTAACCTGGCTAGAATGCATACTTCATGAAAAATTCATTTCTTAACGTCGTACTGGGCTATTTAACAGGAACAACAGATGCTTGCCCAGGATTCCCCAAAATTTAGAGTCGCAACCCGGAGAGTGGGTTGCGTTTGTGCCTAGGGAGGGCCTTAGAGGATCTTAATCTGCCACAGTTGTATACTTATATCTAAAATGCATTATAGTAGACCGTCACAGCATTACAACAATAAACACTATTTTTTTAAGTCAACCTACTCATGAAAGGTTGAAAACCTATAGAGGTCATAAGTAAACTGGAATGGGAGAAGTCAGAGTTAGATGACCTGGGAGTCCGATGTGATCTACTATGATTTTTTTTTTATTTTAGGAGGCCTTAAGTGGTTTGAAAAATTTCCATGTTTGGTCTCTAGAGCAGGGTTTCCGGATATGTAAAAAATAAAAGAAAAAATACTAACAAAGTATATAAAATTAATAAAAATGAAAAACAAAATCCTTAGCCTATCCACAGTGCGAACTATGGGCCACCAGAGATCCTCTCTCCTTCCCAGATGTCTACATTATTCACTGTAAATGTGAGATCCAGTACTTGAGAGACACATGACGGATCACCATGGTGAGAAGAAAAGAATATAAAAAATATATTCGATGTGGGCAATCAAAAAGAAGAATAGCACGACGTTGCTTTGGATGAAGACCATTCCTCAGGTGGAAAAAAGCAAAGCTACTACACAGATCCCACTTTAAATCTCAGTGATTATTACTAGAAGTGGCTGTTGAACTGTAATAGAAATGATAGTTTAATTTTACATAAATTTTGCCGCGCCGCCCTACATGCCCCTCAGCAGGAATCAAAAACATCACCACAGAGAGTACCACTGTCGCCCTCCATAACTGTCCTTGTTCTGGAGATAGTTTCAACTTAAGTCTTCGCTGGGTTTAGTGTGTCTTCAAAGTGGCTTTAATGATGCTAGCTTGAGCTGCTGAATATAAGGTTGTAACTGTTTAATTTAGTTAGAAAATATTTATTTGATTTATGTGTCTACTTAGTGCTTTTTTTTTCAGAAATTTCAGCATAAATTCGTTCTTTTCTGTCTTAATGAAAGGTTTGATTTGATCCTTTGTCGTGTTAATTAGAGTATACGTGAAGTATTATCAGTGGTGTGCTGCAGTCAATCAGCAGATATTTATTTAGAGATAATCTCCGTGTCAGCTATATCATGTATCGTTCACGTCTCTTTAGCATTGTCGATACTTCGGGTAGAAACTTTTGACCGACAACCCTTTATTCAGCTTTTCAGCTGAATGATGTAAGCTAGTGATGCGGAGGTGAAGAGATTTTTCTCTCATGGGAGCTTGGGTTTTTGTATCCCACAAGACAAATAAACACCAGTTTTGAGAATACACCAACTTCCAGTTTGAGAAACAGAAGAGGAGTGTGTTGATAGGAGTAAGTTTCCTATCACTCATTATTTAGTTCTTTTTGGTTTATATGAAAACAAAGGTACGAGACCTAGACCTTGGCCGTTAGTCATAACTGATTCAAGCACGTTAAGGAGAGTATCAAACAAAAACATATTTTTTTGTATATTGCTTTATACATTTCGGCTTTCGCTTTCATTTCTAGTTGATTTTTTCCGCAAAAAATAAGTAAACGTCTGTCTTTTCATTTCCAAAGGAAGTAAAAGTAATTTGTTTTAAAACTCACGGTATTTCCAATTCTCAGTATTGTACAAATCGTAGAATGCTAACCAAAAGGATTCTGGGTTCATCATCCTAATAATATTTATAGCAAGCGGTCTGTTATATTCTATGATCGATTTTTTACAACTAGTCGAAATCAAAATTGAAAACTTTTTTTATCTTTCTTAGTTAAAATATTTATGATTTTTGAGATTTAGATTAAAGGTTCTTTGGTATATAAAAATGTTTCACGAAAGATGTGTCTGGATAATTGGCAGAGTTTATCAGTCTGGTCAACGAGATGGCCACTATAATTTTTTTTTTCTTTTCTCCCATATAAGGAGTCAAATAATTTACTCTCGTATAATATTTTTTACTAAATATGGATCTTTGTATAGATAAATGGGTTTTCGAGGGTGATTATTCATGGATGAAGAGCACCTGTCCTGAATAATACACCATACAGCCATATTACAGTGATTTGAATTTAATGCCAAAGCAAGTAAGGTTTTTGAGGAAAATATGATATCTCTATAAAATTGCCAACCTGGTTGGCCGAGTGGTTAGCGTGCCTGCTCTTCCACCAACAGGCCGCAGGCTTAAATCCCACTATGGGCATGGATGTTTTTAATTTTCCAGTGGGAGAGAATTTCATCGCCCAGTGTGAGATCACCGTCCCGCTTATTGGAGGCCTAAAGTGGCTTAAAAAAGTTCCATGTTTGGTCTCTAGAGCAGGGTTGCAGGACTATGTAAATAGATATGCCAGAGATCGACTAACTCGGGAACCGTTCGAAAAAAGGCTTAGAAAAATTTCCTCTAGTCGCCGACTAGATTTGAAACCAAGAAATCTTCCTTCGTGCGGTCAAGCGCTGTGGTGTGCAAACGCCACGTCCACTGAGCTACACAGGCTCTCTCTCTATATATAATAAAAATATTTAAAAAATCCTTAGCACGCTCAAGGTACAAAATGTACAAATAGGTTAGCAAATAAGTTCGAGGGTGGGAGCAACATAATCAATAAATAGCACGTTTGCTAAACAAGCTGTCTGCTATGCGAAAAAAAAACAACAACTAATGTTTTAGTTAGCTAGGATTACTACAAGTAACTGAGCTTCACCCGCACAGTCCTTATAATTATATGTTCTCTTTATAAATATTCGATACAGTTTTAGTGAGATTTCTACTGACGTTTTTCTAGCATGAATGCACGTCATTATTGCTATTGACATGCTACTGCACGACGATGTCACATTAGTATCGTCATTCAGATATGAAACAGAGGGAAGGTTGCAATAAATATACGTTTAATTCTGTTTATCGCTCATATGGCAGCAACACAACTAATTTGGCGACTGTTAAGATAGTTGGCATATTTTCAAATCATTTCATCTTTCACTTAAATGTTGTGATCGTCATTTACATCCTACGCTGTGGAAAGGTCTCTCTCTCTCTCTCTCTCTCTCTCTCTCTCTCTCTCTCTCTCTCTCTCTCTTCTTTCAAAACAGATAAACCTGCCAGAGAGCATATACATTTGGCATATGAATACAAGTTGCTCATAGCTTTAATTCCTTTCACCGAACAATGAACAATCACAGTACTGAGGCGCGCATTGGCCACATTGGCCGAATGCCGAATGGCTTACGTATTAACAAAAAGACCTAAACCATTCAAACTTAAAACTATTTATCAGATAGACCTAAACCATTGAGAACCACTGGTAAATTCTGCAATGAACAAAATCGACGTGTAAAAATGCAACTAAAAATTTAGGCCACTAAATATTTAATGGCCTGCTATATCGAGTGTACGAGATATCTCTGTTGTGCAGTAATACACATAATTTGTAGGCCAAAGCCTGCTAGAACCAATTGGCAGAACTGGTTCTAACCGGTTTTACCGAATTCTGATTGTGAAATGTATGGAGAAAAGTGGTGAATAATCTAAAAAAATGAAAGGAAATAAACAACTGATAAAGGAAAATCGGAGTTCATATAGGAATAATCGAGACGGCAACTTTTCAATGAAATAGGGCAACAAAGAAAAAGAAAAACGAAGTAGAGAGGAAGAATGACACAAAAAACAAGGCTAAGCGCTCGTTATTGGCCTGACTATTACAGGAAAAATTTTTTTCGAAATTATCTTTCAATAATGATTTATTTCGACTCGAATGTACATTTATTATTATTATTATTATTATTATTATTATTATTATTATTATTATTATTATTATTATTATTATTATTATTATTATTTTCTCGGGCAACTCCACGGAGTCGACAGACTCATCGAGGGAGGCCCTAACGTCATGTCAAGAGCAACTATTCGACATTCACACAGTATCTATCATACCTTGCCTTGAAGTCATTCACGGTCATAGCACCCACAACAGACTCTGGCAGCTTATTCCCCTCATTCACCACTCTCCAAGTAAAAACCTAGTTCTAACACCCCTGCTAACCACACTCTTGCCCAGCTTCTATGTATGGCCCCTAGTCCTCCCACCAACAATCCTATTCTCAAAAATATCTTTTGGATCAATCTTATAGAAACCCTTCAGTAATTTGAATGTCCCAATCATATCACCCCTTTTCCGCCTATCAACCAATTTCTGCAACCCACAAATCTTCAACCTATTCTCATAAGGTTCATTCCACAGACCTGCTATCATATTGGTCACTCGTCTCTGGATCCTCTCCACCTCCTCCTCATCAAGAAGAAACCCTGGCGCCCATATCTGGGCACAGTAGTCTAGATGAGGTCTTATCAAGGCTCGATATAGAGGAACAATAACTTGTTTGTCTCTGCTTTTTAAAGTATTTTTCAGCAAACAAGTGATTCGATGAGCTGTTTTATCCACTTTTGCAATGTGCCCCCTAAACTTCAACTCCCTATCCACCAACACTCCCAAATCCCTGACTTCATCAATCTCCTGGAGTACGGTTCCACCAATGTGATATACTGCTGCTAATCTTTTCACTCCAAAATGCATAACCTTACACTTTGCCACATTAAATTGACATCCATTCTTCTTATCCCAGTCCTCCAATCTATCCAAATCATCCTGCAAAATTTTGACATCCTGTGCACTCACAATTGTTCTACCCAACATTGCATCATCAGCAAACAAGTGAACACTTCCTCTCAGATCCTTTCCTATATCGTTATGAACAAATTGAAAAGTAGTGGTCCAAGAACAGAACCCTGCGGCACACCACTAGTCACAATCCGTCTTTTAGACTCCACTCCTGAATAAACCACTCTCTGGTATCTCTCCATCAACCACCTTCCTATCTATCTCACCAACCCTATATCTATCCCCATCTGCTCCAGTTTACTGATTAGGGTTCCATGTGGTATCCTGTCAAAGGCCTTAGCAAGGTCCAGTAGAATCACTGTAAACCCATTGCCCTTATCCAGTTCAGCCGTCACTGTGTTATAAAACGTGAGCAAGTTACTGAGGCATGATCTACCCTTCACAAAACCATGTTGTCTCCCATACAATATCCCATTTTTCATCTATCCAGTACTGTATTCTTCTCTTGACTAATTTCTCCAAGATCTTGACAACGATTCCTGATATGCTAATCGGTCGATAATTTACAACAGTAATTTCAAGTTACTTCCAGAACTTCCTTTTGAAGCATTTCCTAGAAAGCAACCCAACTACAGTTTGTTTAAATATGATAGTATGCTGTTTGTTTAAATAGGATTGTGTCTTCACATTGCATCGCTTTTTATTACTGATTTGAATTTTGGAAAGAGATAGAAGTCTTAGAGGCCAGAGCAGAGATTCACAAAATGTCAAAAATGCGTGTTTTTATTTTTATTTATTTTTTGGTCACTATCGGAATTATTAAAGGCCGAATCATGTTTTTTTTAATAATTTATTATATTATATATAGTTTTTTTTTATATTGATCCGACACATGAAAGATCACAAGACCTATAATACTATTGTGCCATTTGTGGGCAAGTGATGTTATTGTTATTATTACGTGACTCCTCCCAAGGACTTATCAAGGGAGGACATCCGACTCTCTAAATATCCGTCCCCACCATTTAATCCACCAACTGCACACAACCGCCGCTACATCATCATCATCACATTTACAGAGAACGCCATCTACTGCCAACCACTACTAGTTTTTTCTTTTATTTTTTTCTGTAAATTGTGTGTTCTCAAGGCCAATTTGTCTGTACCCGGAATGAAAAACCCTGCTACCTCCGTATAAGATTGGCTAACTCACCATCACTTGAAGAAGAAGAAAAAAAAAACATATAAAGATTCCTTTCGTCACGACGAGAATCCATCTTATGCTTTTTCCAACCGAAACGTGTTGTCGTTCTTCCAACTGCGCTATGGAAGCGGGAAGTTGCACTACGTGGGATAAACAGAATGGGAGTAGATTGTTCCAAAGAATAGAGATGGACGGAATGAAGGAAACTGATGAGACGTTAGTTCGGTGTGTTCGAAGCTGGGCAGTATGTGGGTATTGGCCACTGGCTGCTTTCGTTCTTTTGTCGTTAGAAGAAGATGGAAGAATGGTAGCAGCCAATTCAGAGGAGCAATACCCATAAAAGTACCTGTGGAAAGGCACTAAAAACACAAAGCACCTATGATAAAGTGGCTCAAAGAAGTCTGTGAGGAAAGAGTTATCTATTAAGCGGATTTTCATCTTCTGAATATCATCAAAAATTCTTTGAGAGGTCTTGGGTGCTCTACCCCATGTGTGGGTAAAGTACAGGGGCGAATGCTGGTCTTGAATTCACACTTGCTCTTGATATCATTCAGGGAATGAGAGGTGTGGTTGAAGTTTGATTAGCGGAATAATGAATTATTGAGCATTTAAAACTATGTACAGTACATTTAATCATATAAACACAACATTTATTTTACAAATGATATTCTATCTCTTTTAATTTAACTACTTGAATACAAATTTTACCCTATGGTTCTTCTTTATGAACTGGTCAATAACATCGTCATAAAAAGTTGCTTGTAACTTAATTTTCCCAAGCAACACGCACAAGTGTGCGTGTTGCTTGGGGAAATACACTGGCTAGAGCTACTTTGACTGCGTATGGCCCATGTTTTAAGCAACAGGGTGAGATGACGTGAGGGAGCGGAAATGGCTATGCGCGCGCATGAAATCACGGTGCTGAAGCGAGGACTATGGATGCTCCCACAACCGAACAAGCCGAGGTAGCTTGACTAGCGTCGGCCTTCGATACACAACGCAAAGCTAAATTATTGCCACACAAGCTTAAAACGTCTTCTGTCTACAAAAATAAAAGCCTAAATGGAATGCTTATAAATGCATGCATTTATTAACAAATAAATATTACTTCTTTCTCAATTAATGAGCTTGCGCAGCAAGCATGGAGAATTCGCCACTGGTAAAGTACTCTAAGGTTGGAGTTGAAGTAAGAGAAGTGATATTTTGAACTGAAAAGAGCACTAAGCTTTTTTATAGGCTAAGCAGGCTATTTAAGTGATGTGTTTGTTCCAGGATAAACTGGATGTGACAGTCAACCCCAAGAAAGGAAAGTGGATCTTGGGAGGAAACTGAAACATTATCAAAAAGGAGTGGGATGAGGTGGATTTCTCTTCCGGGTATTTATTAGCATTCAAATTTACTTCGTCTTCACCAAGGTGACCACCCAGAAAATATTTTGTACCAACTTACGCAAGAAAAAGGTATTAAATCTGAAAAAAAAGTACCAATTTTTATTGCTTTCGTTTCACTCTATTTAGGGCATTTTACGATGCTACTACTTTTTTTTATCATAGATGAACCCAACGCAAAACTGCTGAATTAACACACGTACGACAAATCTGAAAAGAAAAAAAGGCGAAACCCGCCTCACTGTAGTCATCTATGAGTCCAAGAGCTGCAGTTGTCAATCATCATAAGAGAAGTCCAAATTGTAACTCTAGCACTTCGCATGTGTATTAATTTACCATATAATGTTTAGTCTCATTTTAGTGTTTAAAATAATGTAATATTAAATTTTCAGTTATTTAATGTGCTATTTACATATATACAAGGGTTCCCACTCACAAAAAATAATGAATAAATACATAGAAGATATTTCTTCATTTTGCGAAATTAATTAACTCTTCAGAAATAGTAAATCTGTACCTGATCAATATTTCAATTTTTTTTTTTTTTTTTTTTTGTCAAAAGGAGTCCATTTATCAAGGGAGTTTGTAGTTGATTTTTTATTTTATTCTTATTTATTGTCACAAGGCCTATTGTCACTGCTGAAAATATTCTTTCAGCAGTGACAATAAATAAGAATAAATAAAGAAAATATTCTTTTCTTTATTTATTCTTTATTTATCAGTCGGATTGCGTGAGTATGGGATCAGGGAGGGAAGAAAAGGTTAGCGAACAGTGAGAGGAGGAGGAAAAAAAGAGAAATCATGCTTGTGTCACTGAATGTGACATATGGAGAGGTGGGAGAACAGAAAAATATTAAACTCATATGGCTAACTCTCATGTTGTTATTATTATTATTATTATTATTATTATTATTAGGAAGGAAGAAAGTACTAGTGGTGGTCACACTGGTCTTCACCCCATTTGAGGATATTGAGGAGGTCAGTGTTTCTGGTTATTGAATGAGGCATCTAACGTTAGAGTACTATTGAATATATAGAATGATGAAGAGGAATGAAGAGTACTGTCATCAGCGGAGCTGTGAATAGGAATTGAAGTCAGAGAAAGGATGTCATTTACGTAAAGGAGGAAGAGTGTGAGCGAGATCACCGAATCTTGAGGCGCTCCAGCATTCATGGGGCACACAAGGAACGACCAATGAGGAAACTGCCAATTCAATCAGAGTGTAGAAGGATGCCAGAAGATGGCAGTTTGTTCAAGAGGCCTTAGTGCTAGACACGATCAAATGCCTCAGAAATATTGAGAACGATAACATGAGTTTCTCCAAATCTTTCCATGGCCTAAGTCCAAAGATAGGTGAGATTGGCTAGGTGGTCGGCTGTAGAGCGAGAATGGCGGAATCCATCTTGGTGATCGCTAATTAACGGATATGTCTCCGAGTACGTTGTGCCCTTTGATTGGAATAGACCTAAGTTCGATTCTCGTTGTGTCGGGAGGAATCTTTATGTGGAATTTTTCAATCGAAGGTGAGTTAGCCGATCTCACACGGAGGTAGCAGGTTTTTTTTTTTTCTCCCGGAAACTCGGGTTATTCATCCCGCATACAGACAAATCGGCCCTTCAAAACACGCGCAATTTACAGACAAAAAAAAAAATACTAGTTGTGGTGGTGGTGGTGGGCGGTAGATGGCGTTGATGGAGTTTTTTTTTATGTTGGGCCCATATACAGGAGGTTGGTTGGCCAACCTATAGTACGTTAGTACCGTATATGGGTGATGGGTTGCGAAAGGAGAAACTTGTTTACATTAGATTTGAACGCCTGTATATTGTATTCCTTGGGAAATACCTCAGGGGGAAAGACTGTTCCACAGTAATACAGTATCAGGGATGAATGAGGAGGAGAAGAAACTTGTTCTGTGGGATTCGAGGTGTACTGTAAAAGGATGTTGAGCAGCAGCTGTACGTGTTCCAATGGGCTTGGTACAGGGTGGGGGAATTATTGATGCTGTTTCAGATGAACCTTTCCCGTGAAAGTATTTATAGAATATACAGATTGCAGAGACCAAGCATCTATGTGAAAGTGGGGGGAGCGAGTTGTTGAGGGATGGGTCATTTATTAATCTAACTGCTCTCCTCTGTATTGAGTCGAGCATTTCGAGGGAGCTTTTTAGAGCCCCACTCCAGATGTGAGAGCAGTATTCGAGAGCTGGGCGGATTTGTGACTTGTATAGTGTTAACAACTGTTTAGAGGTGAAGTAGCGTCTTGAGAGAAAGAGAAAACCTAGTTTTTTTTGGAAGCTGAGGATGCAATGGTTGTGATGTGTTTATGCCAGAAGAGGCTTGATGTCAAGGTAATTCCGAGAAGAGAAATTTCGTCTTGTCTGTGAATTTGAGTGTTATCGAAAACAATGCTGAGGGAAAATGATTGATTTCCGACGAGTCTCGGACTCCTTGGAGGTGTCACGAATAATAATAATAATAATAATAATAATAATAATAATAATAATAATAATAATAATAATAATAATGATGCCTTGGTTGTTGTTAACCTTCTCCATCACTTAGTATGGAGGTGAAAGTATGAAGGTGAAAACAATGAGAAGATAGATAGATATGTTTTTTTTATTATTATTTAACTTGATAAAATATACATTAGAAGATAGGTAATATGATAATATACTTATAATATGACTTTTACATATTATAAGTATATAAGTATATATATTACAGAGAGAGAAAGATTTTCCTTTCGTATATACAATAGAAAATACAATAAATTAATTCAAAATTTACAGTTCAGTTTCACTCTTAGTTATCTTTCAGATGAAGTGTATTGTCGTCGTCAATCCAGAAAAGGGTACTAGTTGGATTCCACTCCTCTATGAATTTCACGACAGTTCTTGTTTCTTTGTAGTAATCAAGTTCCAGTGAAAGTCCGCTTTGTAGTTTCCGACGAAGGCTATACATGAGGGTTTGTGCCAATTCGGAGATGAATGGCTGCTGGTTATTTCTTGCCTGTTTTAGGTAGAAGCTGTAGATGATGGCCTTAGCGCAGATGAAGAGGAAATTGCATATTCTGTGTCTGTTTTCTTCTGTTTGGACTAAATTCCAGCAGTCTCCTTGGCTGTGTGCGTAGTTACAGGTGCTCGAGGCAGTATTCAGGGCATAGGTGATTATCATTTTGTTTGCGGGACAGGTCAGATATGTGTGTTCCAAGGTACCTGAAACGTCACAGAATAGAACACAGATCCGTTTCTCTTAGCTGAAATTTGTAGAGCTTAGAAGGAGTTGGCAAGATGTTGTGCCATAGTCTCCACTGTATGTCGGAATCTAGTTTATCGCACTTCGATTTATATGGAAGATCCCACTGAAAACTGAATGGCATGTGCAGCCTTGTAGATGAGAGGGTTAAGGATGAATATACGAAGAGCGAAGTTGGAGGCACTGACATGAGGAAGTGGTATATTTTCTTGTAGCTGGAGGGAAGAATTGGAAGTGAGGCTTCAGATTGTACAAGATGAAATATCGGCTCCGAGCAGTTTCTAGAAAGAATACGGATTCCTTGGTAGCGATATCTGGAAAGGCTTTTATAATAGCACCTTGCATCTGTTGATATTGCTTTTCAGTTTTGGGGTTCTTCATTGGTAGGCTTGTGAATGTTTTCCACTTTAGGGTGTGGGTCAGGAGGTCCCCTTTGATTCTTATTCCTTCCCAGTTCCACGTAGGGAAAAGAAAGGACTGGCCAGTTGTGAGACTTGTTATGTTTTTGTTCGAATATAGTGGTTCTGTAAGTACAGTTTATTAACAATCCATTTATTAGTAGAAGTGATGTCAGAGGTTACGTTTTTCTTTTGCTTGTGATATAAAGAATTATATTACTAAATATATGAAGAGCCAAAGGCTTCAATTCGGCGACATATAACTTGTTTAAGTTAAGGGATATTACATCCCATATTGTTTCTTAGCCGAATAAGAAACTCAAAAGAGTTTCAAGCCGAATATAGAAACTATAAAAAGTTCGGCGATTCCAAGCGTAAGCAAATACCTGGATACTGCAGCAACTGACCCTTAAGGTAGTGCAAGCTGAGGCAACTCATAGCAAAGGTGGAGCAAGCTGCGATCACTATTCTTGATATTTACCCATAATGTGAACTTAGCTCCTAGGAGCTGTATTACTGTTCTACATTATAAGAGAAGCTCACTACCCAGACTGGTTTCAACCTTTATTGAGGTCTCATCAGCAAAGGTGGAGCAAGCTCCACCTTTGCTGATGAGACCTCAATAAAGGTTGAAATATCCCTTAACTTAAACAAGTTATATGTCGCTGAATTGAAGCCTTTGGCTCTTCAAATATTTAGTAATTTATTAGGACACCACTTGGCAATTCTCATAGAAGGGATGTAAGTTCTGTTCGCTACAAACTTGGTATTAATTAGGTCTACCTACTCACTGATGAGATCCCAATGAGGGTGGAAACCGGTGCGGGGCGGATCTGGTTTTGAGAGGCTCCACTTAGAGGTAGGTTTTTGCCTGTCTCTGAGTGGGACCACCACTGAGATTATGGCTCTGCTTGGTGGTGGGGTGAGCCTGCCACTGGGTAGAGCCAATGCTGAGAAGTTCTTCTCGGTGACGGGATGAGCCTATCATCGAGTGGAACAACGCTGAGTTGGGCAATCTTTCGGGATCCTCTTTTAGAGCCCGCTTCACCTATACATAAGGTTGAAACCGGTCTGGGTAGTGACCTTCTCTCATAATGTAGAACAGTAATACAGCTCCTAGGAGCTAAGTTCACATTATGGGTAAATATCAAGAATAGTGATCGGATCTTGCTCCACCTTTGCTATGAGTTGCCTCAGCTTGCACTACCTTAAGGGTCAGCTGCTGCTATACAGGTATTTGCTTACGCTTGGAATCGCCGAACTTTATATACTTTCTATATTCGGCATGAAACTCTTTTGAGTTTCTTATTCGGCTAAGAAACAATATGGGATGTAATATCCCTTAACTTAAACAAGAATTATATTTTTGCATAAGTTTGTGAAAATGTCTTTTGTAAGAACGAGTTAAAGATTGTTTTGATAACCGACGAACAATATCTAGTAATTCATCATTAAGAACAGCTGAAATTTCTTCTTCGAGATCCAAAATAGACTTTATATTAGAAGCTAATATTTCCGATGCTTTTTATCCGACGCCGAAACCAGTACTTTAGCAAAAGGCCTTAATTTTGCAGTTATTCCTACACGCATTCCGTATCTTGATTTTTTACATAATATAAAACGCAATCTGTCAGGACTTTCTAGCGACGATGCTAACAAACTTCGTTTTGAAGTTGCGACTTCGTTATTTAAAAGCAAATTACCTCCATGCAACTTATCAAATGCTGAAATCAAGGGGCTAACTTCTTTAAGGAGAGATAATGAAATATCCATTTCTAAGGCCGATAAAGGAAAATCTATTGTAATTATGAATAAGACTGACTATGAGACAAAAGTATCCAGCCTTTTAGAAGACACCTCTACCTACCAAGAGATCACGCATAATCCTACAAATTCACAAATTAAACAATTAAATAAATAACTTGACGAGATTATCAGTTGGGATCCAAATTACGTGGAAAAATTATACATACTTTGGAAGAACTTTTTGTCTATATGGACTCCCGAAAACCCATAATATCCAGTGCGACTTATCGTGAGTCGCATTGATTCTCCTACCTATCGAATTCTCTGTAAGCCCTAGAGAGCGCGTCCCCTGGGTGGCCGATAGGGGAGCCCACCATGTGTGTGTGTGGGGGGGTCCGAATATACTGAATAAGGACTCGTGGACCAACAGGGCCATAAGAGGCAATCATCTTGATTGTAAGGGAAGCGGCACTCCCATGGATCCCTAGCTGGATCTGTCCTCTCCTCCTACTTTGAGGAAGATCCACTTACTTTAATCTTTCCTATAAGGCCTTATCAGCCAACTCTTCTTATTTTATGACCCTTTTGCTATTAGAGTACTCGAGGGCCATGGGGTCTTTTCATTTCTGGCCTTACAACTATGCCCTCTCTATAAACCTTATTATAATTCTTCTATAATCTACTCTTTCCCTTTCAATATACCCTATTCCTCCTATGGGTTTAAATTCGGAAGAAGGCTAGTTCAGAAGCCTTAAGGTAGCAGCCCTACCACTGAAGTATTCCATCGTCAGGCTAGTCCCCTGACATGGAGAACATAATCCTACTTGTAAGCTGACAGAAAAAGATAATCGGATCGATGGGAAACGACCCTGGAATGGAAAAGGTAAAACAAAAATGGAAACGACAAAATATAATACACATAGAAAACTGGAATGTAAGAGGAATAGCATATAAAGAAATAGAATTAGACCAGTTATTAAATGAAAGAAATTTTAAAATAGCAGTTTTAAAACACATCTCAAAAATTTGGCATTCTTAAATCTCTAATTAATAGGGCACATAAAGTTTGCTCTTCTCCAGTAATCTTACAACAAGAGCTTTCCTTCATTAAAAAGTTAATGGAATGGAATAATTACAACCCCAATCAAATCCAACAGATAATTGAATCTTATGTTCCAATACCTAAAGTTTCTTCAACAGTCCGCAGAGTTCCAGTCCCTTACATTTCAGGAATCTCAGAACCTACAGGTAGAATTTTGAAAAAGTACCAATTGATTCCCACGTATGTTCCTATCAACAAAATTTCCTCTTTATTGCCTTCTACAAAGGATAAACTTCCATCTCCATCTTTGGCTGGAGTTTACCAAATAGCATGTGAATGCAATGTATCTTATTTTGGACAAACAGGCTGTTCTGTGGAAAAAAGAATTAAGGAACATCAATATTATATTGAATAAAACAAACCTCAGAAATCTGGTCGAGCACAACACAGTATTAACACTACCCATAATATCCAGTGGGATAAACCTATTCTCCTCCATAGGTGCAGGTTCAAATATGAACGCATTTTTAAAGAAAGAAGTGAAACTATTTTACACCGACCGAATTTAAGGCGAAATGATTGTCTCTCTCTCTCTCTCTCTCTCTCTCTCTCGAAGATCTGGGAGACTTTTATTTTATGTAATAAATAAAAAAACCAATTATCTTAAAGATTAATTATTATTTTCTATCATTTCCTAGCACGCGGTAACAATTGTATTTTAATAGGCGATCCACCGAATGTTCGTTACTTGTATTCCATTCCTATAACTGTTTGTGTGACACTGAAGATGTACTATTAGTTTTAGTATGAAATATCTGTACCTTTATTAATTAAAAGTTATTACTGTGGTCTTACGTGTTCCTTTAATAATTATACTATTTCACAGGTACCTCTAAAAATATGATTCTTATTCCTGTCCATTCCATGTAGGGAAAAGGAAGGGCTGGCCAGTTGTGAGATGTTATGTTCTGTTCGAAAACAGTGGTTCTCGTATGTTGTACAGCTGACTCTGTTGATCCTGTCAGTGTGTGATGAAGTTCTGTATTTTTTACCGCTGTAGAGCATGATTGTAAAAATGAGGTAGTTTAGGAGGTGGTGGTACAGAACTGGTCATTCGGAGGATTTTGGAAATTCTAAGTCCTCTGTTGGATGATTTCATGAAGTAATCGAAGGTGGTTATATAAGCATGATTGGACTGAAGTGTCTTTAGGAGAAGGATTAGCCTGAAGGATGTGATCTTGTTTTCAATAATCCCTTATCGAGTGACTTGCAGAGTTCAGAGTATGTTGTCCAGTTAGTATTGTTCCAGAGGAAACGTTTCATTGCCTTTTTAATGTGATGGAGAAAGTCTTCAGGGGGAGGTATTGTACTCTGAGGGCATGCAATAGCACACTCGCAGCCACCTGGTTGATTATTCTTCCTCTAAGTGAAGACATTGAACGAATGCTGTTTCATTTTCCTAGCAATTGTTTAAATCGGTTGTGTAGCTGTGTCCAGTTCAGTGCATTATATATTTTGGTATTGCCAAGGTGTACACCTAAGTATGTTTGTCCTTCATTTGACCAGGTACATTCAATCGGAGAATCAATTTTGGCTTTTCATCTGCCTGACCACAAACCAGTGGTTTTTCAGAGTTTAATTTGGTTACTGTGGCTTGTACATATAGTCTGTGTGCTTCATTGGTTACTGTAATTTCTTTGTCATTACGGATTATTACTGTGACGTCATCAGTACATGTTGATAGGGTTATTTTTTGATGTGGCTCTATTATGCTGGTTCGTTTGGAGATGATGTTCTCGTGTACTGTTTTTAAGAAGGGTTCTATGGCCAATGTGTATAATTATCCAGAGAGAGGACATCCTTGCTTGATCCCTCGAGAGTATGGCAAAGTGCAGGTGACCCTGTTGTTAATTTTTAAGCAGAAGAGTGCATCTTTGTATAGCAATTGCACTGTTTCAATGATGAGAGGGCCATAGCCGAATGCCTTTAGGACTTCATAAAGGTATTTATTCGTGCTCTACCCTGTCTAGGTCTTCATTTTAGCTGGTTGCGATGTGGATAAGATCTCCTATTAAATGGATGTTTTCATGTATTGATCTTCCAGGAATAGAATAAGTTTGATGTCGGCAAATAACTTCAGGCAGTGTTGGCTTTAGTCGGTTTGCAAAAACTTTGGAAATGATTTCGCAATATGCATTGATTAGTGAGATTGGACGCCAGTTTCGGATATCTGTGTGGTCTCCTTTCTTTGGTATCAATCGTGCTACTGAGATCGTGACGGATTCTAGGAATCCATTGAGGTAGGCTTCTTGCATTGTTTTAAGGAGAAGTGGTCCGAGTTGATTCCATAAGACTTGGAAAAACTCTGTTGTTAGACCATCAAGGCCGGGAGATTTATCCTTTGGCAGGGATGTGCATGCAGTTTTCAATACTTCTAGAATGATTAGGTTTTCTAAGTGATTCCGATCTGTTGCAAAGATTCTTTTTGTTTTTTTCAGTATTTCTTGAATGACGTGAAGGGATGTTCCTGTAGAGCTGTATGCATTCTTGTAAGATTTAAGAGGTGATTTTACTTGGATCTTCTGTGATGCCGCCATCTTGAAATCTAATAGTGGAGATGCAGTTTACTACCTGGTATTTTTTTTCCAAACAGAAAAAATATTTTGTGGGTGCATCTGAGAAATTTATTTGTGTATGCCGCGATTTAAGTAGGACACCATTTGCGGATACTTGTAAGTGTTTTTGCATGGCTTCTAGGGCTGAATTATATTCAGGGCTTTCTTCTGGTAGATACTGAAGCTGTCCTTCGAGTTGTCGGATTCTAATGTTTCCCTGTTTATTCTTCTGGTGACTATAGATCTGCGTGAAGGATTTTATTTGTGATTTTAAGTGTGGCCACCATGTTTTCATTGGTTCTGAATTCCCTTTTGAGTGAGTGATAAAGCCCGAGTTTTTATTATATAATCTGAATTTTTCAGAAAGGTATTGTTGAAGATCCAGTAGGCACTTCCTGGTTTGGATGCTCCCAAAGATAATGAAAGTTGCAGCTTTATGAAGCAATGATCTGAGATGTAGGAAGGAATATGTGAGATATTTCTAACTAAAGGAACAGTGTGTTTGGAGATGTAGTATCTGTCCAGTCGTGCTTGGTATAGTTCGCCCACCGATTAGAGATCTCTCGACACTTCTGCGCATGTCAGAAAAAGGAGAAGCCATTTCGATAATAGGGTAATCAATCTGTCTTCTGGGATGAGTTTATTTATTATCACAGGTCGGAAAATTTAGCTTTTCTTTTATGAACATCGTAGTTTTTAAAGTGTAACTATTTTGCTTGTATAACAGTTGGAAAAATGTACATAGAGTATTAACAAAATTAAAAAAGGTATAGCATAAAACAAAAATTTAACTAAGTTTATTTTTAAGAAAGTTTTCTATAAAATAAAAATAATTATACAGAAAAACAGAAATTATTTCAAATGAACTTAGATATTCTAAACTTACTGTTGAGAGAACTGAGACACTTTAATCTCCTAAACCGATTAATTATTTATGACTTGTCACTCTTTTAACAAACCCATGCAAAACATTTTGGAAAAAAATACCATCATCAAATCCTTTTAATCTTCAGAGTCATTTGAATCGGTGTCCGAATCGCCATCACTTTCACTTAAACTGATCACCAAAGGTTCGCATAATTCTTCGATAATTCCGTCCCTATGCCAATACATATTTTCCAATGAGGTGACATGAGAGCAATATTTTCCCCAGTTTTGAACTGTAATACTTTCAATCGCCTGTTCTGAAAGCTTAAAAAGTTTCGACATGTTAATATCTCCAGTTACGTTGCGATGGCGAATGAAACTTTTCACTTCTGCCCAAACATACTCAATAGCATTAATATCGCAATGATATGGTGGCAGCCTCAAAGCTAGAAATCCATGCTCTTTAAGCATTGTGTCGAATTTAAATTGTTTAGTTGTGGGCGAGTTTCTTTTGACCAAATTAAGCAATTCAATTTTTCCCATATCTAGGGAATGAGAAATGTTATTTGCAGAGAGCCAATCCATAAGAACGTGCTTCTTATTAGACCAATTTGGAACTTATTTAAGCGAATAGAGTGATATGAAGCGTTATCAATTATAACAACAGCATTTTTATGAAGGTTTGGAATCAGTTTTTCTTCTGCCCACTTTTCGAAGATCGTAGAATTCATTTATCCATGGTAATCTCCAGTAGTTGAATTGGCTTTGTATAGTAAGTTTGAATTCGGTAAAAAACCCATTTCTCCACCCGCACACAAAATTATTATGCACCGCGAGGCATTTACGGTTTGTAGCACTCCACATTCTTCTTTAGACTGTCAACATTTTCCATAAGTTAAATTACTATCAATCCAAGTTTCATCTAGATAAACAATCGGTCTTTTCTTCTCCCTGAAACGCTTTATTGCTCTCAAATTCTGCTTTCTAGATTAAACAATGTCACATCGCTCCATGATAAGGGTCCTTTTATTCTAGGACTTTTTAAAACAAAATCCGATTTCATGAAGTATTTTCCTTAAAGTTTCTCTTTTCCAAGAAAATTTAATTTTTTCTTTAAGTGCAGGAATCAATTTCGGAACAGTTGACACTCTTTTCTCGACCACGTAAAATTCGTGAATAGTTCTTCTTATAACGTCTACATCAAAATCATTCAAAGCTACAGTTTTGATGGTTTTCTTTACTCTGGCGCTTTTTTAGGAGATTTAAATTTCGGATTGCCTTCACCTTTTGATTCCCTACGAATTCTTGTAACAGTCGACCCCGATACGCGCCCGCACTTGCACGTTTTATGACTTGAGAAAGGGGATCAAGGAGATGATTCTTTTTCGCAGAATGTCAGCACATTATTCTATATTCTTTTGCAAGAAAGAACTACTGAAACGTTTAAACGGAACTTGTTGACTGTACTGCATCCATCATACAAATTAATAATAAAAAAAATGATGCAAAAAAGCGACAACAAAAATCAAGCTAGTACTAGTACAGCGACAGACAAGAAAGCACGTGATTTCCCATGTGGGCGACCAATTCCTACGTCCTTCATTTCTTTCTCCCCTTCAGCATGAATCGGCTATTCTTGTCAAAATGCCAAGGAGAGATCTATAAACGGTGGGCGAACTATACAGAGGCCTATTAGTTGCTGTGATTGCTGACCTCCATGTATAGAACCTCTTATCTGGATGCTGATGCCAAAAGACATCAATGAGTTCATTATCGTTTAATAGTGTTTGAAGTTGGTTTATTAATGAGCTACGAAGTTCAGCACTTTGAAGTCTGTCTTTTTCTTGGTCAAGAGTGCAGTTAAAGTCTCCAGCTATTATTATATATTCTTGGTCAAATCTAGAAAAATGGTTTTGAATGAAGTTCAAGATTTGTGATGCCAGAACATCCTGCTATGATATGTAGATATTGAACACATGCAGGGTATTATGATTGGGTGCTTTTATTTGAGCATACATGGCGTATCCTGGAATATCTGCAATCACTTTAAGTTTGTATGGGGGATTGATGCCTAAGCTAACCCCCTGTTCCATGGTGTTGTTGAGTTGCAGAGTGACGTAGGGCATAAGGCCACTTTTTTAGGCGCTTTTTTATGCGCCTAAAAAAGTGGCCCATTTTCTAGATAAATTGGATGAGGAGTTGATATTTGTTTCTTGCAGAAGTAATAGGTTTATATTATTTCTGTACCTGGTCAAGGACTATTTTTTTGTATAAAGCAGAGGCACGTCCTCTTGCATTGAGAGAAAAAAAATGCTCAACGACATTATGTTTATGAAAGTTTGATTGTAGGTTGAATCTAATATTGGTCCTGGTATTGTGCGTGTAGACCATTAATTAAGTAGTAGATTCGCTTGCTCCTGTTAACCTCCGCTCTGCTCTTTTTACATTTCAATTTCGAGTGCAGATTCTGAAGTTGAGATATTAGTGCCCGGATTTTTGTGGTGTATTTAAGGACTATAGTTAATTTGTGAGGTGAACCTCGCACTTTTTATATGAAGGATGACAGCTGCTTCATGGGTAGGGGACCGTCAGTGTAGGGAAGTTTCCCCTCAGCTTCTTCCTCCTCTAAGTCGTCGTGTGGAAGTGCAGTTTCCACACGTCTGGAAACTCTGTTCCTCCTTTCTGGCTGCTCGTGATAAAAGGCCATTCTGATTATTTTCTATCGAACAAGGTTCTGAATTTGTGGGAACCTGGGTTGGTGATTCTGGTTGTTGTTGTGTCCAGGGATTGCTTATAATTAGTTCATCCTGGTCATCTCTGTTAGGAGGGTCTGTGTTTTCATTCTGTTTGTTAAGTGTTGCTTGATTTGCGACTTCGTTATCAGAGCTTTGGATCTCATTACTCTTCAGTCATTCCAGAGCGACGTGAACATTGTCTTTTCCAGTCCGGGATATTCTCGGCTCTGAAATTCGTGATGGCGAGGGGATTTTCGGTTTACTTTTTCCTATGTTTTGATTTTCTTCATGTTGTTCACGTTGTTGTTCTGTTCAACTGGTTTGCTATTCTGGACTGGGATATTTGTTGATTAATCATTGGAAATATAGGAACAGTGTTTCCTAATGTGACCCTCTTCATGACTGAAGAAGCACTGTGATGAGAAGGATAAGTAGAAAGTGTAGATGATTCCATTTATGTCCGTGTTGTTGTTGTTTGGAAAGTTCATTAATGACTGTCTTCGGAAGCTTTTCACATGGGCGAATTCAGGCTTTTTCGTGGCTGCTGACAATATGCATATTTTTCCTGTGACAGAACCATCTCTTGATAATATGGATCTAATGAGTTGATGGGGGATTTCAGGGGGAACGTTTGATACTGTTACTTTTGTCGGGACCAGCGCTATTAGAGCTGCTTCGAATTGATCGCCTATATGGACGCCTTTTTGCAGTAACGTTTGTGTCCATGAGATGTGGCTGAAATACACCTGCACAGTACCAGCTATGCGGGAGGCGTCAGTGATGTTTTTTGCGGGTATAATTTTAGCGATCGCCGTCAGATACTCTTCTAGTGTTATGTTTTCTTTGGTGGCGATAATAACAATTCCATTTTCTCTGGAAATTAAGTTGGTAACAGTGGTAGTTGTTTTTGCGTTAATCGGTTTACTGCCGGCTGTTGTGGCATTCGTGTGTGAGATCAGTGTTTTGGGGATGATAGGATATTTTTATTAGATACAACATTAGCATAACATTTTGAATTGACTGACCTGTTTTCCGTGTCTTTAGCATATGTGAACTTTGCTCTTCCTTCCGGGGCCGAAGTCATAGAGGGTGTCTTTGTTTTGCTGAATCAGTGGTAGTACAGGAATGTGCGGTTGCCATGGCGGGCAATCCTTCGCTGGCGATAGCCGCACGTGAGGAGTTCAGGTATTGCAGTTTGCCAAGGAATTATGGTGTCGAAGTTGAAGTTATATAGTAACTCATACAGCAGGAAAAGGAAACTGTCATAAATCACTTATCAATACACTTACGCATACACAACTGAGATAAATAGATGGATGACTACTTTTGAATCCATTTTTTGGATACATTTTGGATGTGAGATTTTTTTTCGCGCTGTTATGTAGATGCCAGTAAAATATGAAAGTTTATATAGACCATACATGATGGGTGTCAATTCTTGAGCAAAAATCTTCAGCACAACCAAAGGAATACCATTTTGACCAGGAGCATTATTTGTTTGAAGATTGGGAGTTTTTCTGAGGTCCTTTTGGTGAAAGTTCAGAACAGGCATACAGTGGTAGTTTGTTGATAATACGGGAGATAATTTGCTTTTCTCTTCCAAGCAGGAGTTGGAGGAAAAACTGATGCCAAGAGGTCCATTTTTTCCCTTGGGGAAGGATACCATGGTACCATTAGGATGCAAGAGAGAGAGGTGGCAATAAGGAAAGGCAGAAGTTACTCGCAACAGTCTTAGCAAGGGACCAAAAGGCTTGACTGCCAGTTGAGCAGGAGACGAGTTTATTGCATTTCATTCTCGTGGAAGTCTGCTTTGGAATCGCTGATAGCTTTTTAACATATTTTTCTGGCTTTGTATAAGCAGAATGAGAAGCTAGAGTTTATAATTTAAGCCATTGAACATAAGCTGCATTTTCTATCATGGACAGCATAGTGCATTTTTTTAGAACTAGGACTTGAATATAGGTTGGGGAAACTGCAGTGGAGTGGGAAATGAGGTCGTTCATTGCAGTGAGGATTATTTCGGTTACCAGTTCAGTGCAAGTGTTTGGATCATGGACGCGAAAGCAGTAATCTGACCGTGGAAATGCAGCGTGAAAATTCCAGAGGTCATCCTAGTTAGCACAATTCTAGTGCCATAGGTACGCGGTTGGGAGGACGAACTGTCGAGAATGAGACTTGAATAAGATTGTGATCAGGAGAACAGCAGCGCGGTTAGCCTAGTGGCAATGCGCTTCCCAACCATATGCCTGGGGAAGGAGTGTCCTAGGCTCGATTTCCGTCGCCAACGTGAGGAGCTTAAGGATCTTCCTCGGACATAGCGAAGTTAGCCGGTCTTGGGTGTGGACAGTAGGGTTTACCCCCAGTTTATCTCGGGTTTTTCATCCTGCAAGCAGGCAAACCCGTGAACACACTGATCTACAGCTATAAATACTTAATCCCCCCATGAGGGGGCTCAACTCGCCCCAATAGGTACGTGAGAGAAAAGGGAGGAAATTCCATATGAATAAATAAATAAATAAGGAGAAGAGCAGATATCCGGAGTGTATTTGGAAGACGAGTTGGTTAAGAAAAGGTCAAGAATATTGGTAGCATGATGGAGATCGAAAGGTTGAATGGTATTCTGGTGGGCAGAGGTGACAATTTTTATTAGATCATGAATGATAGCAAATGCTTCAGCTTCCCTTTCAGATTGATCTGTGAAGTTGGAGCAGGGAAGCTAGTTTGTGTTATAGACGTTCAAGTTCCCAAGGAGGACACTCTCACAATTCGGTTAATTAGTTTGTACACAAAATAAATTCCTGCACTTGATGACTGAACACAGAATAATCATCATGTCGTGTAACAATAATGATGATGATGCATGATCTTTTCTATATGATATTAAAAATGAATATAATCGGTTATTTCTTACTTAAATGAATTATAATTTATTACTTTAATATAAAATTAATTTAAAATAAATTAAGTTTTTATATTAAGGTATATCAGATTTGACATAATAGTTATACTTCACATTTACAGAGTATTTGATCTTAGGTGGGCGTCGATAATATAATTCTCATTTTAAAGTATATGATTAGATAAAGCACCTTTTTATGAACAGTTTCAGAAATAACGTATTCATTTTCATATTAATATAATATTTCTTAAAGAAGAATAAGAAGAAACGAAATATTTGTTTTACTTAAAAATAACTACCAAATAATGACTATTTTTATATGCTTTCTTCTCTTTTTAGTGAAAATACGTTTTCATGCTTGTAAGGTGCAAAGCAAACCTTCAGAATGTCCAGTGAATTGATCCTGCTTCTGGTGAGTATTGGTAATTTAAATCTTCTCTTGCTGATTTAAGAACAATTTGAAATGTTTTTTTTTTTTTTTTTTTAAAGAGACATAAAATAAAGATCCAAGACGGCTATTTTAAGAGTAGTGAAACATTTATTTAAGCATATATAAATTTCAAATCCGACCAACCTCAGACTACGCATGTCATGTTATGTTGGTGCGCCTAAAACCTCTCTAAAAATTCTCGATGCTTTTCATAAAAGGCATTTCGGTTGATTAATGACACCTTACAGCTCTCTACAGCCACTTTCCCATAGAAGATCAGTTTCTGCATTGTGTCTCTTCTACAAATATTTCCACGGCCACTGATCAGCAGAACTTGCATCCAATTGGCAGTTGATTCTGCTCCTGAGACCTAATTATATATGGCGTTTTTTGCTATATAGGCTTTTCTGCTTTTCAATGTGTGGGAGTAGTACATATACAGTATATATATATATATATATATATATATATATATATATATATATATATAAAGAATGCCATTTTGATAGGATTACAGGTGTCAGCCTCAGCCATTAGAATATGCTTGTCATAAATTTAGCATATAAAACCTTTCATGAGAGAATTCATATTTAAAAAAATACAAAAAAAAGGAAGAAAGAAAGAAAAAGAAAATGTCGATAATTTAGAAATCCAGAATATCATTCATTTGCCCATTGCGATTTATAAAAATATGTTTTATTTTTATAAATTAAATTTTTACACTTAATGGTCAAAGCTGTATAACTGAGAGGGGACCTCCACATAGCCTTTAAAGGAATGCGGAGAACCGACCAGGGCTTCTGACCTAATGTCCAATCCTCACCTTCTCGTGGTGCACCCTGTTGGGTATCTACTTTGATACTGAACGAAAGAGGAAGGGCTGGCAATTTGGGATTTAGCCGACCAAATTGTATTCTTATTGGTTAAACCAAAATAAAAAATGATGGTACAACATGACAAAATTTCATGCCGGCTGGGGCGTCGCCCGGTTAAACAAGGCCCCCGTTGTTTTCGCCAGGGAACCAGGGCGAACAGCGAAAAGTCAGCTACTGGAACAAATCTGAAAACAAACCCCAACTCAACATCACCAGAGTTAAAGATCGGTACTATCAACGTAAGAAGCCTAAATGGCAAAGAAATAGAGCTAGCTGAGGAATTAGATAAGTACCAGATCGACATAATAGGGGTGACTGAAACAAAAAAGACAAAAACTGGTGAGATCTTTCTGAGCAATAAATACAAAATGTTATATTCAGACAATGACAATCAAGGAAAAGAAGGAGTATCCATAGTATTCAACACAAAATACGAGGCTAATCTTCTTGAATGGCAATCAGTCTCAAGTAGAGTAATGTGGGCAAATATGAGAATTGGGAACTGGACAATGAGACTTATTTGTGCCTATGGTCCCACAGAAGGTTCTACTAAGGTAGAAGTGGAGGAATTTTTTGACGCTTTAGAAAAAGCAACTGACACAATGAAAAATGAAAAGTTGGTCCTTGTTGGGGATCTAAATAGCAGAGTAGGAAATGATTGTGAGACATACAAAAATATTTTGGGAAAATTTGGTGAAAAGAGCAAAGCTAATAATAATGGCAAATATCTGTTGGATTTCTGCTCAGCACATGGACTGGTTATTACTAACACCATGTTCCAACATAAAAATGTGCACAAATTCACATGGAGAGAAGAGGCTAGGAATAAGAAAAGTCTCATTGACTATGTTATTGTTGATAGTGATGTTTTCTCCCTGGTGCAGGACACCAGAGTGTACAGAGGATTTGAAAGTGGAAGTGATCACTATTTAGTTTTGAGCAGGATATAATTGAATTTCATATTGAAAAGAATAACATGTAAGAAAGTTTTAAAGCGAATAAAAGTTGAGCAGCTCTCAGATGTGAACTGTAGACTAAAATACAGAAAGATTATTGAAAAGAAAATGAAAGAGTTTGCGAACAGGAATCAAGCCTTGGAGATTCAGTGGCAAACTCTGAAGAAAACATTGATTGATTCTGCCAGAGAGGCATGTGGTGAGGTTGAGTGCAAGGATAAAAAAATCAGAACTCCCTGGTGGACACAGGAAGTTAAAGAGGCAGTGAAGGAAAAGAAGAAAGCATATCAAAAGTTCCTGGCAAATAAGTCAGCTTTTACTCTTACAGAATACAGAGACAAATGTAAGAAAGCTAAACAGTGTGTAAAACTAGCTAATCAAAAGTCATGGGAGAATTTTGGCAAGAATATAGAAAATAAATATCAAGAAGGTGGCAAAATATTCTGGAAGTTGTTGAAGAAGCTTAGGAATGGAAGAAAGAGTGCTGTAAAAGGAGTTAGAGATGATAAAGGTGACATGAAAACAGGAGGAAAAGATATCTTGGAAGTATGGAGTAATTACTTTGAAAAACTGCTAAATGAAACCAGCAGTGATGACAGCACAGTGATAAAAAACACTGACCAGGCATGCAGTCAGGAATACATATCCATACTTGAAGTAGAAAAAGCCATCAAAGGCTTAAAATGTGGAAAGGCAGCAGGAGTAGATGATATTCGACCAGAAATGCTGAAGTATGGTGGTATAAAAGTCTTACAATGGCTGCACTGCATAGTTCAGAAAGCCTGGACAGAGGGACGAATTCCCGATGATTGGAGTAGAGCTCTCATAGTACCCATATATAAAAAGGAAAATAAAACTGAATGTGAGAATTACAGAGGTATTTCCCTACTGAGTGTTCCTGGCAAGATCTATGCAAGTATACTTGAGAAACGGTTGAGAAGAATTGTGGAAGAAAAGCGTGGTGAAGAACAAGCTGGATTCAGGCCAAATAGAGGCTGTCAGGATCAGATCTTCACTTTACGACAAATAGTCGAGAAAGCCTGGGAATATAACAAAGATCTGTATTTAAGTTTTGTCGATTTGGAAAAGGCATATGACAAGGTGCCAAGAGAGAAGCTATTCAATACGCTACAGTTATATGGTGTCAATGGGGCATTATATCAAGCAATACTTAGTCTTTATTTGAGTTGTAAGTCAGCAGTTAGAATTGAAGGAAGTGCAGGAAGATGGTTTAATGTTAAATCTGGTGTGAGACAAGGATGTACATTATCCCCTCTGTTATTCATTAACTATATGGATCACATTATGAAGGAAAGTGGTATTAAACCTGACATCAAAATTGGAGATGTTAATGTCAGCTCTTTGCTTTATGCGGATGATGTTATACTTCTAAATAAATCCACTACAAGTCTGCAAGATTCTCTGACTAAATTGAATAGCTGTTGTAATAGATATGGTATGAAGGTCAGCAATAAAAAGACAAAGACAATGAAAATAGGCAGAATCATTGAAAATGTCAACTGCGTTGTGAATGGAGAACCTGTGGAACAAGTAAAACATTTCAGCAACACGATTTTTACTGAAGATGGTAAATTAAATATAAAAATAGACAACAGAATCAGCAAAGCTGGTATCGTGGGAAGTCAATTGAATAAATTCATATGGAGTAAGAGAGAAATTAGTCGGAACACTAAATTAGCTGTATACAAGACAGTGTTCAAACCAGTTTTACCTTATGGATCTGAGAGCTGGGTCAGAAGTAAAACACTTGACCAAAGATTAGAGACCGCAGATATGAGAGTCCTGAGAAAGATTCGAGGCGTAAACAGATGGCATCAATGGCAATATCATATTAAAAATGAGGATATTAGGAAAGAACTTGACATTGTCAGCATCCAGGAATGCGTTAGCCGAGCTAATCCCAGGTGGTATGGTCATTTAAATAGAATGAGAGAGGAAAGATTAGCAAAACAAGTGTTCTCTGTCAGGTTGGCAGGAAAATGACCCAGAGGAAGACCAAGATATAGGTGGATTGATAGGTACAAAGTGCCTGAGATGATAGAAATATAAGATCTGATAATGGAGTCTTGACAAGTAACAGACTGATTTGGAGGAAAATTGTAGATAGGAAGTTAGTAATGATGTAATTTTTTCATGTAGTACTCTCATATCCTGTACACCCCCTTGAGGGTACATGGCAGGAATTTGATGATGATGATGATGATGAATTTTTACCCAAATAGGGTTAACCCTATTTCTATAATTTTGAAATATAAAAAGAGATTCTTAACTTTGTGGTCTACAATCTCTTTTTAGATTTTAAAAGTAAGAACTGAAATATATGATATGAAGATTTAGAGGGAAGTAGAAGGAGCAGCTTTTATGTAGGATTTTTGCTTATATTTTTCGAGGGTTTTACAGAGATTCTTGAAGGTGTAACAACTTATTAATCTGACATTTCAACTCTGTTATAGAACTGAATTCCTGGATTTTCTGCAAATATCAAGAATTTACAATTTTTGATATTGATGCGTCTTATGGGTACGTTGTAGACTAATGAATAGTGACTTTCATTTACCCAATCGCTGCACTTTACATCGATACAAATATTGTTGTGCTATATGAATTAAACAAGCCGTACCACTTGGCGCCATTTGTATGCACATAATGTATTTAAAATGTTTTACGGGGATCGATGAAAAGTCATATATTTCAATTAGTAAAATATTCTTTACATCTACTGTACATTCTATCACTTATTTTATTATTTACTTTTGGCAGGTCGTCGCTTTGTGGAATACCGTCAGCTGTGGCGATGGACCACCATCATTCCAATCTCTTCCTCAAAAATCTCAACAATCTTCTCGTCCAAATTTTGCCAATTCAGAAATCCATGGAGGGTTTTTAAGAGATCCAGAATCACGTTCCAGAGTTGCCATTCCAGATCATTCAGTAAACGGTAATGGAAATGGAAGACCTTCTTTTCTCCCACCCACTTCAAGTCTGTCTAAATCAATATTAGTAGGAGATAATCTTCTCCCATTACAACCTGTCTCACCTCCAATCCAAATAATTAACCTAGATGTGAAATGTCAAAAACAAGTAATGGATATCCGTCTAGAATTCAGTCAACCATATAATGGAATAATTTACTCAAAAGGATTTTTTAATGATCCTGCATGTCATTATGTTGCTCCTGACAGCCAACAAAATGTATTTGAGTTTGTCATTCTCCTGGACCGTTGCGGTACCATTTTTATTGATGATTTTTCTATTGGCGGCCATGGTTATCTGGAAAACACGTTGGTCATTCAGAATCATGCTGGATTCCAGGAAGTGTGGGATGCAGCTCGGCACATTCGCTGTGTGTGGGCGGGTCAGTTTGATCAGACAGTAACTTCGGCAGTTAATGTAGATATGCTAGACGTAGTGGCAGTGACTTACAGTGGCGACACGGTTGAAAGTTATATGGATATTCAAGTTGGGCGAGGACCCTTCGCTGGTCCAGTGAATGGGCTGGTCAAAATCGGAGACACGCTCACTATGGTCATATATGTACTTGGAGCGACCGATTTCGACGTTCATGTTAAGGATTGCATTGCTCACGATGGCAGCGTTCGTAATGCTATCCGGCTGACTGATGAGCGTGGCTGCGTCATCAAAAAAAAACTTTTAGGTCCGTGGCAGAAAACTCGCCAGACAGGAAACTCTGGAGCATCACTAATTACGTTTGCTTTCTTTCAAGCTTTCAAATTTCCTGATAAAATCGAAGTATTTTTGGAATGCAATATTGAAATTTGCAAATTTCAGTGTTCTAATTATTGTCCTGATTATCCTCCTAATATACGTGGTAGTATCAGGAAGCGACGTATGTCTGGGAAAATATCAAGTTCTGAACATGCATATGACGAAAAGATCATTAAAGCTTCTGCCAGAATAGAACCTATTCGATTGCAAAGAAGCATCCGTGTCGTATCTCCCGAAGACATCGCGGTTCCTTTGAGTAACAGGGCCTCTTTATCCGAACTATCGAATATCAGCAAAGCAAGTAATGGTATCTGTATGTCCATGGGAACATTTGTTAGTGGACTAGTGGTCCTCTTAACTTTGTTGTTGGCGTCCTGTCTAATAACAACACTTCTCTGCATGCGAGCCAGACGAAGTCCAAATATTAAATCGCATCCATTTCCAGACAAGATGTAAATCGGAGTTGGAAAATGTGGTTCAGATTGTTCTGATTGTAAAAAAGCTTAAAATTGAAGCACGATTTATTTCGTTTTTTATACTCTTTTGGTTGAAAAGTTGTTTTATACAAACTGATTTCATGAAACAAAGAAGTATAACAAAAATAGAAACTTGCTTGCAAGTCTAAATTTCATTGACATATATGAAATGCATCAACAGATGCAACACCCAGAGACTTTTAAAAGTATATTATTTTAGATCATATCGTAATGCGTTAGCAGAAATTCTGTATACGGTGAGTCAGAAATTCTAAAACATATTCAGTCTATCAGCAGTTACCTTTTGGTTGCGGAGAGAGTACGAATTAGTCATATCATGATCACATTTAGAATATCTTTTACCCTTATCAATAGAACTGGTAGGAAACAATTTTGGTGCTACCTAGCGCCCTGTCTTGAACAGTATCTATTGTAGTACCTTCACGTCTTGCGATAATTAATGTTGTCCACAGCTGAAAGTGAAACTTCCTTTCTAAAAAGAAGTTTCAGTTAAAAACATTTCGATTCTTTCCCTTTTCGGATGTGTAGCTTACAATTTCGGTACGACGTTATTGATGCCTAAATCATTTGCAACCCTCTGCTAGCAGTTTCATGTAAGATCGCGCACGCATAAGTTTCTGGAAGTGGCTCATTTTCTGTTAGTGTGGCTTAAGTAACGAAAAAAAAGTATTTAATGAAAATTTAATTTTAAAAAGGCTCTGGCTCCAATTCACAATAAAGAAATAACTTGTGATAAATAAATAAAAATAAATAAAAAATATATAAAAAAATACAAGATATCAATTTACCAAAGTGCATTCAAAGAGTTAAGCATTTACGAATAAAAATTATTAAAATACAAATATTTGCAAACCCTAAATTCCAAATCGAGAGTTTTTTTTTTTTTTTCCCGTTATGGAAAAAAACCTAGATGGCGATCGCTTAGCGTTTGAATTCTACAAACTACATGTTGTTTTGAGTAACACTGTGCAGTGAGTAGCTTGAATGTCTCTCTAAGTGGTATCAGTGGTAGGTGATTTATTTTCAAAATCCAATGAAAAATCGAAGCCTTCCCAAGTTGGAAAAAGTATGACACTTTTTACCTCTACAGCAAAATTTCCGAACTCAAATGATAAAAAAATAAAAAATAAAAAGAGACTTAGAAGTACTTGTCAGTGGAAGTAATATCCCTTCGTGATGAACAATTCATGCTATTTCGTTTTAGATTACCATCCCCCAATTTCCAAATGACACTGCAATTTCCGTTCCTTTTGCGGCTGTGAAAACCACAATGCAGTTTGGTTAAAAGATTCAGATAGGAATCCGGTTAAGGAAGGAAGGATGATTTTCTAGAATTTTGCATTTAACAGTGATTTAACCAGTCTCACATTAATATGATAAGGTGTACTGAGCGACGATGTACTGATATTCTCCTGTTTGGTCATTAATTAAAGTCTAAATAATGCGTTTCCATTGAAAAAAACCTGTGTGATGAATGGAAAAAGGTTTGATAAAGAAACTGAAAAATGCTAACCACTTGAAATTTTCACAAGTGCTATTTAATCCTTGCCTTTTAAAGGATTAGTAGGATAAAAGTAATCATAGGTTCAAATGGTTGCACCTTCTGTTCCCTTGCGAAAGGTAATCGTACGCAACTTCTGGTTCAACCTCTGCTGCAACATTGATTTCTAAAATAGAGTTGACCTGATCTGACCTTCTAGGACATTCTTTACCTCAAATACCCGCACAGATGACCAAAATCTCTTCCTAGTGTACCATAAACAGCACATACAAAACATGTGAAGATTCTTACATTAAAAAGTGTAGGATTCTAAAATTCCACACACTAAAAAAGTGATACATGGTAAGTTTCCATAGCACATATCCATTAGTGCTTTTGCTATTGACATTTCGAAATCATTTGATTATGTCTGCCGTCGAGGCCTACTCATTAAATGGCCATCTTTTGGCATATTCTCCATCATATGCAATGAGATAGTCAGCTTTTATTTAGGTTTTCCCTCCGTATCATCGATGGCTTCCGTACCAATCTTCATTGGGATGAAGATAACTTGCTTGCCTTCACTGGTACAAAAACACACTCTTCCGTATTTTGTTTTCACAAAAAAGGACAGTTAATGTTTCCTTACCTTTAATACCCCCCACACACACACATACACACACACACATACACATATCAGCAGAAAGAATTATCTTTCTCTCTCTCTGTTTCCTTGGAGCGACATTTATCTCTAGTATCTCCCCTGAAAAACACCCACATAAATAGTATCTCTAGTGTCCTCAGCATTCCAAACACTATGCATTCTTTGCTTCAAAAGACGCTGCTCTTTATCCATCCAGGTGCTAATTCTGTACAAATCCCAAATCTATTCAACGATTTTTTGCATCCTGATGCTGTCCAGAGGAGGACGATTTAACACAAAGAGATTATAATTCTTACTGACATTCTCGTATTGACTAAGTTCAATAACTATTTCACAAAAGATTTATCTGTTTCAACCGTGCGTCTTTTCTACCTTCATGGCTACTGTTCCGCTTAACTGACATCGGTCATTCCTTTGCTTTCCACCGGGCCTTTTAAATTACAAGCAGCAGCAGCAGATGAACAACAGCCTTTTATAGTCCAACTGCAAACCCATCGAACCTGCTTCTCCTCTTTTTGTTATTTCATCTGCTTCAGTTGTGTGGAACAACTTTTTTCACGAAGTATTCCTCAACAACTACAATGTCCTGCTTTCAAGAAAATACCAGTAGCTTCCTTCTCTCCCAGGTTTCGCCTTAGACCTACACTCTGCACTAATGTGCTATAGGTTGGGCCACTTTTTCTGTAAGTTTGATAAAGAAACAAAATGCTAACCGCTTGAAATTTTCACAAGTGCTACTAAATACAGTATGTAGCTAAGGAGAAATCAGAACAAGTCATTTGCGTAAACTTTGCTAGAATTAAAATTTATCATCCCATGTTTTATGTGCCTAGGAATAGGTTTCACCTTTTGAAGTTTTTTTAAACAAAAATCTGTATAAAGGGGCATTAAATCGGAGCACAATGAATCATTATGAAATTATTGAAATAAAATTCTTACCTTAATTAAAAAATTGGAAATTTGTGATATAATCAGGATTCTTTAAAATGATGTGATATCAAGATATTTGAAAAATCATCTTTCTCTAAGCAGACATTTATTGTAATTTCTATTTTTTTAAATGAATGATTGTTTATGGCGATTTTTAATCAAGAAAGTTAAGTTAAGTGACATAAATCGAGTTCTGATCGAACAATCACTGACCGTCCTTTTATTTCTTCAAAAAATGGTCGGCTTGGAAGTGTTATACATGTACTAGATGATCCTTTTATAATCATTACAATTATTATTATATGCAAGTACCCCCAAGGAGTCTGGGACTCATCGAAGGAGGCCCCTGAAAGGTGTAATTCCTATCAATATCTTTCCTTAAAAACTATTTACCAATAACGCGCCTTCAATGTTTACTGGCAGCTTATTCCATTCACTCATTGCATGCCATGAAAAGAACCTAGACTAGATCTTCTCAGTTTCCCTGACTCGGTTTCCAGGGATGTTCATAATTTTTTCCTCTCCTCTCCGGCTTCTATATCTCAAACTTTGAAGGCCCCACACATATTTATTTTATCTTCATGTGCAAAGTCCCGCCAGCCAAATGTAATTTTCGTCTCCTTGGGATCCTCATCTCTTTGGTGGCCACGTGACCATATCTGAAGACAGTAGCCCATATGTAAACTTTTCAAGGTAAAATGGAAGAATAATTTCCTCGTCTCTCTACAAGTTAAGGTTCTTTTTTACACTGCATTTATCGGATGATTTTATGTTTTAACCACCCCTGCAATGTGGCCCCTAAACTTTAATACTCCACTGTTATCCTTAAATGTCTTACTTCATCGAGAACTTTCAACAAATCTCCGTTCATTCTGCAATGCCTTCAGCAGTTTTTTAATTTCTATAGAATGTCTGTTCGAGTCAGCCTGGAAAGATTCTGAATCAAAAGAATGTAGCAGAAACTTTATCACACGACACTCAAGTTATCATTATCTCACATATAAATAAATGTTTGCCTCCAGACTGGCTTCAGTGTTAAACACTGGAGTTAAACAGGTGCAGTACAAGGACAGGACTCTGTCAGATAGTCATGCTGCAATCCCTCCACAAACCTATTTTGCACACCAGTCCTTTCGATTTTCTGTATGGAATCCCTCCAAATGCCTCTTTCTGTCAAGTGTCATCTCCATCCAGGAAGTTGACTATTATTGCTTTCTACCCGAGATCCATAATGTGCAGCAGAAAGATAAGATGGCGATGCTCTAATCTCCTCCATCTCGAAGTATCCTATTCTATAGATATGTGTTTACGGGGCCTATTTGCCTGTTTTCAGGGACGAAAACTCGAATTTACGGGTGAAAAACCTTTTCACCTCCGTATGAGACAGGCTAACTCATCATTTGATCGAAAACACTTGATAGTTCCCTCTCGTCACTATCACGCTATCGTAAAATGTGATTAGAAAACATACCCTTAACAAAGCCATCCTGTTCTTTATAAAATTTCTCACCAGACTCTCTGAAGCCTTAATAATCACTCCGCAGATACAGATTGGGTAAAATTGGCTTCATCTGTTCTATTTCCACCCTTGTATAATGGAATTATCTTGTCCTTCTTCGACTTCACTCATTAGGAATCGTATTCAGGTTGAGGCTCAAGTTGCACAATCAAGTTAAGAGCGTAGCTAATTTTCTAACACTTTTCTTTTTAACATGCGTGCTTATTTTCATTCAAACTCAATGCTGTGTTAGCATCAAACACACTTTCAGTATTTTCAATATCAATACCTCTTCCATGTCTACCTCTTCATGCAAAAATCCATCCAACTCAAGAGAACTAATGGTTGTGTGTGTGTGTGTGTGTGTGTGTGTGTGTGTGTGTGTGTGTGTGTGTGTGTGTGTGTGTGTGTGTGTGTGTGTGTGTGTGTGTGTGTGTGTGTGTGTGTGTGTTTCCGCACACACACAGTTTCCAATTATCTAACGTTAGCCTGTGCATAATACGAAAATGTTATAGGTTAACTCTCTTTCTTTGGCAGGATTATCAGAAAGCATACACGAGCACACCGAACGATGACAATTTGACATCGGTCTCATTCTCAAAACTTCATTTGAAAATAGTTTAGCATGTTCCGATTTTTTTTATTTTCGAATATTTTCAGAGATGACAATTTTTTATTTTTCAATTTTTCAATTTAATTATTCATTTTCCAAAAACTTCATTCGTATCGAAAGGAATCCACGCTATTCAAACAATAATCGTTTGATTAATACGATGATAAGACAATTAGAAAAAGCTGCATCAGTTTAATTCATGAATTTAAATTTTTTATTAATGACATTTTGTTACAAAAAATAAATATATAAAATAAAAAACACTTTCCAAATACAAACATAACACATATGGCCTTTATAAAAGCCACAAAAGACTGATCCCTTGAGAACTGCTTCACTCCTTGGGACAGGACATGAGATATTCAGAAATGCTACTTGGCATGTCGCAGTTACTCCAGAATAAACTTCTGAAGAGCCCTTTTAGTGAATGGCTCGTTCCAGGTTATGAGTTGTAAATTGGTGATTAAGTAGGTCAATAAGTTAGGGTGAAATTCCATGCATGTATCTTTGGAAAGAGAGTCTGTAGTTGCTAATCATGCTTGCGTACTCTCGATTTAATACGGTATGGGGTTGCGATCAATGAATGTCATGATTCAGAAATTCAATGCACTGCTAGCGTACCATTAATTACCTTTTCTCCCATCGCCTGACTGAACTGCAAGATGAGAGCAGATGAGACACAGTAGTAATGTATACTTACAATAGCAAGTGTATCCCCGATTTAGAAGCAATAGATGACTTTCTGCCACAAGATTACAAGAACTGAAAATATGCTTTTCATTCCCCTCCCTCTTTTATTTATTTTTATTGTTATTTACTCGAAAGGTTAACGCCTTTTTGAAGTCAACGGTATGAACTATTATGATTTTGCATATAACACTTGCACTAAGGTTACCATATTCTAAAATGCAAATGCCAAAATGCTCACACACTCTCGCCTGATCAACTCGTTCCGGACACAAACATCTAACACAAAAATAAATACATATGTTTGAAATCTTTACTTTTGTAAGCTTTTCATTAATTAGATGTGATGAATATGCTTATTAGAACACACAAAAATATGAGATTTTAAGTGACATCATAAGTCTTATGAAACAAGAGTAGGCCTACGTGTAAAAGAATTACACTTATCACACTACATACATCACTTTGCAGCCCAGGCTGCCCATGCATATTTTTCACTAGACCTAATTTTCTTTAGCAGTTCTTTGTTGCGACACGAATAGTCGAACATAGTTTAACATGTTAAATGTCTGTAATTAAATTTAACTATAGCAAGTTCTTTCACAGATTCTATCGTAAGTCTATTTCTTTCCTTGGTCCACTGAGCTTGTATTAATGAAAAGAGCCTTTCAACACTGGCAGATATTTTCATTATCAAAATGCAGACATGTGCGCATAAATGCTGACTTATGGTAACCCTAACTTGCACAGATCCAACAGTAAAAAAATTCCGATACATTATGACCGGAACAAACCGACTTCCTTAAGGATGAATGAATCTTAAATTTAAAACAAGTAGAACGCTAAAATTGTGTCATGTTTGATATATGCATAGAATACAATTGCCAGTTGTTTGTAAATTTTATTATTCATGTTATATTTTGAAATTTAATTGTTTTTTTATGTCAATTTGATTATGGTAAATTATTGTGCAACGTCGTTTGCTTTCGCCAAGAAAATAAACTCTTTTTTTTCTATTACCGAATGAAGTGGTCTTTTTTCTTTACATTAAATTCTGAAACAATTGAAGAACCCATTCTGTCAGGTTATATGCCGACTCTTTCGGAAAGTATGTCAAATAAATAACTTCTTGTGGTCAGTCTAAATATCTAGTATACTGTCCGTTCCGATATTCTCCTATGCAGATCGCTGCCTGCTATTTAATCAACAGGAGACTGTCCATAAAACTACACCTTTCTTGAAGAATTCCGTCGAGCACTTGCATTCACAAGTTTACTGGAAGTGCAAGTGCATTCATAGTAAACCTGTAAACCACTCAAGTAGATTCTTGAAGTGAACATTCCCACTGGGATGACGGTTTCCTTCTCATCATGGTTGCATTGGAATATTTAGCGTCGAATACCAAGCTGTGAGCACAGTTAAAACATTTAGATCAAAACACTTCAAAAAGTCTACTTGCTTGAAAGAATAAAAGTCATTAGAACCTAAAGAAGAGAACACACATCTCTCTTAGTATTAGTTGCGTATAGAAGAATTTGCCCAATCCTTCATTAATATCAACGATAATTTCACTTGAATGTGTGCGTGCGTGAGTGCGCGTGTGTGCGTGCAACGATGGACATAAAGATATATTTCATAAACTTCGGAAAATATGCCAAGAAATTTATAATGAGCGATGGCCCTAAACGACTCTCTTCAAATGTCAATCCCAAAGGAAACCACTGCAATTCAATTTCCTGGAATTTTTGTTCCAGAAGAGTTGACGATACAAGGGTAGACCGATCATATCATTATACCACTATTTTCATTAAACGCGTTTTTCCATTAATTTAATTTAAAGCAACTGTAGCAAAAAAAAAAAAAAAAGATTATTGTAAGGAGCTCCATACAATACTAATAATATTGAAATACTAATAATAATGAATACTTTGATCCAATCGCCAATTCCAAAGAAGAAAAGCAGTAAACCGACGAATAGATTCCCTGCTCCCATTTTTTTCTCTGAATGGTTTATTATTATTAGTTATTTCTTAATCTTTCAGTCTTTTTACCTTTATGGCGTCGAGGGTTTCTATCCTTATAACTATAACCTTTATACGAAGATAAGGTGGTTGGCCCTATGCCTCCTGGTGTATCCTATGTCTGTAGAAGCGTTATGTTCTCGAGGCCAGTTTGCTTGCTTGCGGGAGGAATAACCCCAGATAAACTGGGGAGAAAAACCCTGCAGTCCACGCCTCACTTTCTCAAATATTGCCAGCTAACTTGGCAATATTTGAGAAAGATCCTAAGTTCCTCACGTCAGCGACAGGAATCGAACCCAGGATCACTCCTTTCCCAAGCATATGGTTGCGAAGCGCGTAGCCTCTCTGCTAACTGCGCAGATTTAAAAAAAAAAATTATTTCTTTTTTTAAATTAATTAATTAATTAATTTTTTAATTTATTTTTATTATTTTTTTATTTTTTAATTTTTTTTTTAATTTACATTTTCTTCTTTACATAATTGATACACGGTCAGAATAAGATATCATTTTGACAACAATTTCACTGGTGATACAGAACAGTTCAGATTCTATCCAAGAATCTAAGAATAGTCCGTCATGTAGCGTCGTAAAATATGGGCTGTTCGAAGTAATGCTGTTTTTTGTAGGTCATATGGGGTCACCTCGTTGATGTTTAATTACTGTAAATAGTTGGACAGCTTCTTTGAAGTTGCTCCAAGTGCACCGATAACTATTGGGATGACTTTGGTGTGTTTAAGCCACAGTCGGCAAACTTCGATTGACAGATCTCGATATTTAATAATTTTTTCCAGTTCTTTGTTGTTGATGTTGTTATCACTGCGTACTGCAATATCGATAATCCAAACCTGTCGATGTTCGATAATTGTGATGTCAGGTCTATTGTGTTCCAAATGCCGATCAGTTTGTATTCTAAAGTCCCAGAGAATTTTTGCTGTTTCGATTTCCAACTGTCTCTATTTTATGCTGCCACCAGTTGTCAGAAGTAGGAAAGCCATATTTTTTGCATACGTGCCAATGAATTATTTTGGCCACTTGATCATGTGGTATTTATAGTCAGTATGAGCTATTTTGCTGCAGGCACTGATTAGACGTTCTACAGGCTCATCTTTCTGATCGCATAATTTGCATTTCCTGTTATTATTGATGTTAAAAATTTTTTATCTCAAGGGCTCACTTTAGTGAGTACGGGCATGGAAAACCCGAGGTACCAGATGCTGGACCATTCCTTACTTCATGTAATATACATCTGTTATATTATTCTGTAGACTGGTACCTCCTCTTCTTTCTTTGCTTCTTTCTCCTCTCCTTGCTCCTTTCCCCCTGATGCTATTAGAGTATTCGAGGGCTAGGAGTGAGGCTTTCCTATCTTGCTAAGTCATTTCGTCTTATGCAGCCACCGAAGGAGGCAAGCTTGCCTCAATAGGTGTCGGTCCCAAGCCAGGATAAATGGCAAGGGTTGATGTCAGGAAGGGCATCCGGTCGTAAAACTTCAATGCCAGCTCAAACTATGATATGAGTCAAAGAGAAAATGATATAAGGGCTAGGGCGTATCCCTTAAGCGACGCGCAGCCACATCGCTCTACAGCTGCGAGAAGTGGACGAGGGCTACCGCATCAAGGGCGGGTGCGGTTAAAGAAGCGAGCCCAGCAGGTGGAGAGGATGTTGCGAGTGGGAACACTGAATGTTGGAAGCATGACTGGAAGGGGAAGAGAGGCGGCAGACATGATGAGGAAGAGGAAGTTGGACATTTTATGTGTGCAGGAGACAAGGTGGAAAGGGGGAAAGGCAAAGGAACTGGGAGATAGATATAAATTGTTCTACTCTGGAGCGAATAACGAGGGAAGAAATGGTGTAGGAATTGTGGTGCGTGGCAGAATGAAGGGCGAAGTACTGGAAGTGGGTAGAAGGAACGACAGGATCATGCGAATGAAATTGGGTCTTGGGAAAGAGCAGGTTCTCGTATTATGTGTATATGCCCCGCAAATTGGTTGTACAGCAGAGGAGAAAGATGAGTTCTGGAACGTGTTAGATGAAGAAATGAGAGAACTGGAAGAAAATGAGATGGTGATTGTCGGAGGAGACTGAACGGACACATAGGGAGACAGAATAGGGATTGTGAAAGGGTGCATGGTGGCCACGGAGTGGAAATGATGAACCAGGAAGGAGAGAGGGTTGTGGACTTTGCAGTAGCGTTTGATCTGGCAATTGTGAACTCGTTTTTCTACAAGAGGGAATAACATTTTTTTTGTTTAGGAGTGGTAACAACAGTTCACAAATTGACTACATTTTGACTAGAAGAAAACATCTTAAGGTTGTGACAAATTGTAAAGTAATTCCAACAGATCAAGTAGCACAGCAAAACCGACTGCTGTGCGCAGACTTTAAAATAAGATCGAAGATAAGAACCTCTGGATGCCATGTGATGAAGACTGGAGAAGAATAGAGAGAAGAATGAGGGTTGGTAGTGGAATAATAATGTACAAGTGGCAGTGACAGCTAAGAGGAAGGCAAAGCAGAAGTGGGATGAGTCAAGAGTGGAAGAGGACAGAGAGGTGTACAGAGAGAGAAAGCAAGAAGCCAAGAGAGTTGTGGCACAGGCGAATGCCATGGCATATCAAGATCTGTATGATCAATTAGAAACAAAGGAAGGACAGACAAAAACTTACCAACTAGCGAAATGTAGAAATAAAGCAGCAAAGAACATCTTGCATTTGAGGCAGATCAAAGATGCTGAAGGAAGAGTATTATGGAGGAATGTGGACATAAGAAACAGATGGAAAATATACTTTGAGGGACTTTTGAATGAGGAAAATGCATGGACTCACAGAGAAGATGGGCAGCCTTCTGAGGGGATGGTGCAGAACATCAATAGAGTGGAAGTGACGGAGGCCATGAAGAGGATGAGGAATGGAAAATCGGTGGGCCCAGACAGAATTCCAGTGGAAGCATGGAAGGCACTGGGGGAAGAGGGAATTGACCTGCTGTGGGAACTGTTCATGAAAGTTTGCCAACAGGAAAATATACCCAAGGAATGGAGGGAGAGTACTCTTGTCCCCATATACAAGGGTAAAGGGGATGCACAAGACTGTAAAAATTACAGAGGAATAAAGATGATGTCCCAAACAATGAAAATCCTAGAAAGGGTTCTTGATGGTAGAATGAGGAAGGAGGTGGAGATTGCAAAGGAACAATTTGGCTTCATGCCTGAGCTACATCTGGCATTTATTGATCTGGAGAAATCATACGATAGAGTGCCAATGCAAGAAGTCTGGAGGTGTCTGAGGGAGAAGAAGGTTCCGGAGAAATATGTCAGGGTGGTGCGGGAAATGTACAGAAATGTGAAGATAAGTGTTCAAACCTGTCTGGGACAGACAGAAAGTTTTCACGTAACACTTGGCTTGCATCAAGGGTCAGAATTAAGTCCGTTTCTGTTTTATATTGTGATGGAGGTGGTAACAGAGGAGGTGAGAGAAGTTGCGCCTTGGGCAATGTTGTATGCAGATGACATCTTGCTGTGTGCAGATTCAAGAGAAGAAGCGGGAACTAAACTGGAAAGATGGAAAAAAAGTACTGGAAGAGAGAGGTATGATACTGAGCAGAAGTAAGACAGAGTATATGTGTTGCACAGTGGGCGGCGGACAGGAGACAGATTTAGAGCTGGAAGGAAATGTCATCAGGAAGGTGAGAGACTTTAGATACTTAGGTTCAACAGTGGAAGAAGATGGAGGAGCTGAGAAGGAAGTGGGATGCTGGATACAAGCGGGTTGGAGGAACTGAAGGGTATGCGGTATGCGATAAGAGGGTGCCGATCAATCTGAAAGGCAAAAATCTATAGGAAAGTAGTGAGGCCAGCTATGATATATGCTATAGAAACTGTGGCCCTGAGGAAAAATAACATCAGCAGGATGGAAGTAGCAGAGATGAGAATGCTTAGGTGGATGTGCGGTGTGACCAGAAAGGATCGTCTGAGAAATTACTATGTCAGGGGAACAGTGAAAGTTACGAACTTAGGAGCGAAAATACAGGAGGCAAGGTTGAGATGGTTTGGTCATGTGATGAGAAGGGAGGACAAATGTGTGGGAAGAAGGGTCATGCAGATGGATGTGCAAGGAAGGCGGAAGCGTGGGCGGCCAAAGAAGAGATGGAGGGAGCTGGTAGAAGATGACTTGAGGATGAAGAACTTGGATATGGTGACAGCCCAAGACAGGAAGGTGTGGAGGAGACTCATTATCAACAGTGACCCCACTTAAGTGGGAGAAGCTGCAGAAGAAGAAGAAGATTGATGTTCAACATTTTTGCTTTGATTGCATTAGTTTGTAATACCTGTTCTTCAGCTGATAGAATAAATCCTTCAGTATTCTTTTTTTAATGTATCCGTAGCCATTGCCACGTCTTGTTCACATCAATTTTGTCCTCAGTATATTGAAGAAATTGGCTATGCAAGGTTTTAGTTTTCCAGCTCACATATCTGTTATTTTGTTGTTTCTTTTTGTAATCGGATTTCTTTCCTGTTGCTTTTAGAAGGCTCTCTTGTGTAATTGCTTGAAGCATTGGCTCAGAGCTATTGTCGATGTAATTTCTTAAACCAATTTCTTCTTCTTCCACAGTCTGTCTCACTTACCGCAAACCCTGTCCACTTATTCTACTTGGTAGATACAACCGGTCAATGCATCATATAATGCTTCATGCATTACATCCCTTCGTAGATGTAAAGCATGATGCATAGTCATTAATTTTCTACTTTTGCGATCCAGTTTGTCCAGGTCTTCTTTTGTCCAAGTTATTATGCCAGCTGTGTATCGGATCACTGATATAGCCCAACAATTCATTGCTCTAATTGTGTTTAATCCGTTTAATTTTGTTTTCAGAATATTTCTAATTCTTTTGATGTATTCTGATGCTGCCTGATGTTTAACTTTCGAGGGGAGAATGTCATTGGCTTCTAATATTCCGTGGTATTTATAGTGTTCGTCAGTTGCAATTGCTTTTATATATTTATCTTGATCAAAATTAAAATTGCTAATGTCATTAATTTGGCTTGTTTAATAGATAAAACTGCGCATTTATCTAAACCAAATTCCATTTTGATGTCCTGACTGAAAATACGAACTGAGTTCAGTAAAGAGTCTATTTGCGGGGCCGATTTTCCATATAGCTTCAAGTCATCCATGTACAACAGATGGGAAATTTTAATATCACATTTATGAATTTCATATCCAAGTTTTGTTTTCTTCAGAATCATAGACAAAGGTATCAAAGAAATGTTGAAGAGCAATGGTGACATGGAATCACCTTGGAAAATTCCACGTTTAATGCTGATATCTCCAAATCGTTCATTATTCACTATTAATGTTGTTTTCCATGATTTCATAGTAGCAGCCAGAAACGAACATATGTTTTTGCTAATTCCAAATATTGTTTGTGATTTTAGGATCCAGGAGTGTGGGAGGGAATCGAATTTTTTCTTATAGTCTATCCATGCCATGTTTAAGTTAGTTTTTCATCTTTTTGAGTTTCTGAGAATCATTTTATTAATAAAGATCTGGCATTTTGTTCCTCTAGATTTTTGAAAATTGCCTTTTTTGTTCAATCGGATAAATCTCATTATCTGATAAGTAGTGGTATATGGAATTTGCTATAATTGCAGTGATCAGCTTAAGCATAGTTGATAGTCATGTTATTGGACGATAGTTACTGGTATAATGACAATTTACATTTATTTTTGTTTCATTTCTGATTCTATTTTCTTAATCTATGAGTCATCTTTAATGTGATCAATAGGATTATTCCAGCTTGACTTCTAAAATTTGAGTGCTTCTTTTTCTGGTGAATGATGGTTTGCATTTGTATTTCTCTGGAGAGACTGAAGGAACTGATGTTGGTTCTGTCGAAAATGCATATTTTGTACATATTGGTTTATTCTTGCTTCATATCTTTTAATTTTCTGTGCAGTTGCTGTAATTCTTTGTTTTAACTCTTCGGTAACTTCAGCAATTGTTTTGTTGGCTAAATTATATGTGTTAATCAGTTTGTTTTTGATATTATTTTTCAGTCGTCCTTCTTTAAAACTATTTAAGTTGCTTAGATCAGCTCGAAGTTTGTTGACCTTTCGTTCTAACCGGATTTTCCATAGTGCAGATTGTTTCATCTTCGGCTTTTGCTCTTTCGGTTTGCAGCCAAGTTTCACTGAAATGATATAGGCTGTGCTCTATGGGAGCTAATTTCTTTCCTTTATACTGTTGGTTGTGAAGGTTTTAATAACAGCATTGGCGTCTAAGAGGAGCTGTTTTAGCTTAGATTTATCTAAAGCTTTTAATGGTGGTAGTCTTATGCCGTCATTTATGGAGTTCATATGTTCCAATATCCCTGATTTAATTTTACTGGCCTTCTGTCAAAACTTTGTGAGGTATGTCGTCAACTTGATGTTTACTGAATTGAATTCCAAAAGTTTGATATAGCTACCTCTTGATGATTTGCTATTACTGGAGTTATTCATTTATTTCGTAACTCTTGCAGCTCAAGTTCAGAAAATATTTTGTTACGGAAAATGAAATTGTTTTGGTCCATAAGAATTTGTTCTGTTATTGCAGATTTTGGGAATTTTTGCATCCAAATTAAATGCATATGCTTTCTAAAACCTCATTTTTCTGGTGTTGATCTGTAAAAACATTTCATGACTTCTTTTTCTTTTACAATCCAATTTTTACGTTTGGTTTCTTCCAGTCGCTTTTCAGCTTCTTGCCCAGATTTCCCAGCAAGGAGAGCTGGGTCCTGGGTCCACTTGTCGCCTGATGCCCAGGATTCCCAACATCTGACGCAGTAATTGATGACCCGGGCGTCGACTGATTCGGTATGTATCTGTTCTTACTTTTCACCATTAAGATGGGTGGGGTATGGAACACTGTTAGTCTGGCTCCTCAATTGAGACTTATCTGACAAGGGTGAGGGGGGGTGGCCCTGCTGGTAGCTATGCTACCGCCAGAATAGCTCTCAACCTCACTGAAGCACACAGGCCCCACCGCCAAGACAAGGTCGTGTTCCTTCGGGGGGATTATTATTATGGAAAACTCAGGAAAGAGTTTCCATAATTACCAACCTTATAATTTCACACATATCCTTTTCTAGCAGAAGTCCTCGAATGACTAGCTGCCCTGCAATTGATCATCTCTTGATCATTATTATTATTATTATTATTATTATTATTATTATTATTATTATTATTCATGATTTCTCTTTTTCTTTTACAGTCCAATTTTTACGTTTGGTTTCTTCCAGGCGTGTTTCAGCTTCTTTCCCATTTCCAGCAATGAGAGCTGGGTCCTGGGTCCACTTGTCCACTCGAATACTTCCCAACACAGCTAAAAAAAAAAAAATACATAATAACCAACTGGTGTCATCCTCAGATAAGCTTACATATAAGCTTCGAGGATGAAAGCAAAGAAATTAGTTCTCATCCAAGATGTATCATATGTAACCAAATGCATGTAATGTATGTATTATATGTAAACCAATGTAAAAAAATTATTATTATTATTATTATTATTATTATTAATGTCCCCACAAGGACTTATCGCAGAGTGCACTCCACTCCGCACATCCTATTGATTCCTTTCTACGCACAAACATATAAGAAATATGATCATTCTGTATGCGAGAGAGAGAGAGAGAGAGAGAGAGAGAGAGAGAGAGAAACGCGATTCCAGATAAGTTCATATATAATTGGTTAACTGACTTTCAGCTGAAACAAACCCATATAAAGATTATTTCTTTCTACACGAAGAGAATTATGAAAGCTCTGGAAAGAGTTTAAATAATTATCACCCTTATAATTCCACATATATCCCTTTCTAACAGAAGTCCTCGAATGATTGGCCGCCCTGCAATTGATCACTTCGTGTTCACTCTCATTAACTGGTGGAAAATTTTATACCCTATTTATAATAACATCATCTGATAGAATGATCAAATCTTGATCCAGGTTTATCCTCGGTTACGTAGTTCCCAAGAAAATTGTCTCTAAAAAATCCACAAATTCATTTTCTTCTCTCCAATTGCCGTCTCTTGATTTTAATCTATATTGCCATAAAACCACCAAAAATTATCACTCGTTCCTTGCTAACCAGGTTGATTTGATTACACATTTCTTTCTAATTACTCTCTACATTACCAGGTATATAGCAACACCGAACTAAATATTTCATCCCGTTCACTTCTACCACACACCATACTGCCTCAAAATCGCTGTCATTATTTGCACCTTGTAAATAAAGAATGCTTATACCAAAAATTTTGGGCCGAATAAATTTAATCAATGCAACAATTTCTTTCCCTTCATTTCGAATACTGGCATTAATAAAATAAATACAAGAAATCATTTCTGGTTCTACAGTCCTACGAACATTTCTGTGATGTGACTCTTTAATACCTTCCCCAATCCCGTCCTCTATATTACCACTAATTCTACAACTTTCTTTACACCCAAACTCTCTCCTCCATTCCAGGTCATCTCGATCCTTTTTTACCGACTCACACATTCACCTCTGAATCCAACATCCACATGTTTCATAAAGTGTCTACTCGTCCAGATGATATTCACCTCAGATCTATTCATTACAGTCATTACTTTCTCAGACCACACCAATTAAATACAGTCCATCTCCTTTGTACAGTTCCTTCCGTTCCTCAAATTCACCCGTACATTCACAAATGCACTTCTTCCTCCTCACATAACTGCGCTAACATATCATTCATAATTTTTGCTTGCTGCCTCAATTCATCACTATCATACCTTAGCAACACACAAACAACCTTTCCTACCACGCTGTTATCACTCTCCTAAATCTCCTTAAGTCCAGTCTTGCAGTTTCCTTGTTCCCATCCAAATCATTCATCCATCCCTACCATAATCACCCACTCTTTTTCTGTTTTCTGCCTCATGTCTAATCACTCTGCTCATTCTACCTCCAGGAAAACAAACCTTATGAGCCATCTCATTCACCACACCTCTAATAATGGAATCTCAACAAAGAGCCATCTCAAATCACTCTTCCATATAAGTCCGCAATTTTTTCATTTCGCCTACACTTCATCTCTTGCCTCATCTTCATCAACTCTGTTCTCAAGTTTGGATCCAATATATATGATAACACTAAGAGTCATATGATGCAATTTCATATGATGCTTTTTGTTACTTTGTTTGTGCGGCATCTGCAGCGAATTAAGAGTATAAAGAGACTATATTTTCTAAAATATTTCTTGTTTTGCATTCGTTTTTCATTTAGATATATATATTATTACAATAGTATTTCAATTTTCTTGCGAAGAGGTTTCCAGCGAATGAACTGTTGGCAATGAAATGTCGGCGAATTTTTCGTGAACTGTCACCACTGACTGTAAAAACTACGGAACATGAGAATTAGACTTTTAGAACACCAATTGATTCGACATCCGACTTTCAGACCTCCTAATGAAACTAGGTCTTTCAATTCAAAGGATGGAAGAAAATATATCTTCGTATACCACAATGATGCATGGAATATTCTTTATATAAGTGCTTTTTCATCTGAATGTGAATTGCCAGATATAATCCGATGATAACAATGTATGTCCTTCAGAAAAAAAAGTGTATTCTTTTGTTAACCAGACAAAAGAATATACGCAATTAACATTAACAAATCTCTAGGCTCATACTCTCAACAGCTTCAGCAGTAAAGTTAAACAATAATAGCCTAGACAATGGTTCTCACCCTTTTATACTTCACGTATCCCTTGGAAATATGTACGTAACTGGGGTACCCCCTTGTTAGATAGATAAAACTATATTTATAGTATAGCAATGGGAATAAAATAAAACACACACTCACATTAAATTTTGTATTCATAAATTACATATATTGATAAACATAAACAGTGACATAAACAATTTAATAAATCTTATGAAATTATAAACATTTTACTGGGTAATCAGTGAGATGGTTGCACTTGTTTAAGCTTGCATAGGTCATCAGTGGTTTGGATTATCTTGCTAAGGATTTGGTTCTACTAAATTTCCTGTCATATAAAGTTAAATTGTAAATATGACTCTTGATATTTGCGTTTTTAATTTTTTTATCACTTGATTGTTTAGCATTTAATGTTCTTTGAGTTACTTCTGAATTAGCCTCTTTACTCACATGGGATGATGACACAGTAGTAGATGTAATCGGCTTCCGCTCCACGTTACCTTTCTTCTTAATTATCCATGTATCCATGTATCAAGGCACTTTAGAAACACGTTTGTTTAATTTCACAGTAAACTGAAGACTAAAAATAACTTTAAGCACAACAAGTGAAATAAATCACTAGAAATACATCGAACAGTAAGACGGCACATTCACTCGCTTAAAATGGATGTTTCGACTGGGCGATCAGCTGTTCGGGTAGGTTCGGCTCTCAGGTAGGGAAGGGGAGGAATGATTGACAATCGTGTATAGTCATGAATTACAGCGCTTCGCTTCGTCATTCAGTTCTCAGAAATTAATCAGTATCAGCGTTTCCAACTTAGCGACTTTGTTAGTAGATCTAGCGACTTTTGAACGCCCATGGCATACTCCCAAAAATTTTATCATGTGCCTGCAAGAGATACGAGAACAACACGTTGAGAACCCCCTAGTCTAGAGGATCCCATGATACTCTATGGATTTGAGGGCTGATAACTGAGGGATGATTTGAGGGACACTTAATGTAGATAATAAAAATAATACTAAAAATAATAAAGATAATACTATATATATATATATATATATATATATAGAGAGAGAGAGAGAGAGAGAGAGAGAGAGAGAGAGAGAGAGAGCAGTATAATTGCATAGAGAAAATTGGCCATGAGAACACATGCAATTTAACAATATAGCTAGAGAATTAAGTAATAGAGACATGCGTGTAATGGAGTAGAGTAGAGTAGAGCACAATAGAGCCCCATCGCGATGTCCTTGGAATTCTTCTATGTATCATGCAAAAATGGTAATAGTAATACTAATAACTATTGCAAGAAACTTATTTTTTGGAGCAATGTAATTAGTTAGTGACCTGAAGAGCAAGTTCAAGCTGAAATTGAATATCATCAAAGAGAGCATTGGAGCAGTACTAACAGAAGAACTTGAAATCAAAAGCACGTGGAAAGAATACTGTGAAGAATTGTACGGAAAAGAGGATAAGGAACATTTGGAGGAATCCTTTCCACAAATATTTCGATTTAGAACCTCCTGCACTTAAGGCCACACGGGATGGAGGGATAAGAGTGTTTCGTAGGCTGATTACAAGGATATGCGAGACAGGATCATGGCCTGGACTGGAAGAAGTCAGTTTCATACCTCTACACAAAAGGGAGATATTAATGATTGCAAGACCTACAGATCTATTAGTTTAATCTCTCATTGAAGCAAGATTTTATTGAAGGTCGTCACTCAGTTCTAAATAGGAGTGAGCAGGGCCGCGCCAACCCGAGGGTGAAAAGGGTGACCGCACCCGGGCGGCAACATTGATAGGACGGCAAGAAACAAATATCAAATATTTATTTTATGTAGCTAATACCTAATTTGGATTATCTTCTTCTTTAGTGTTCTGCAATTGAGCAGGTTCTTTTTTTAGTAGCAGAAACTTTCTTTCCACTCTACTCTGTTCTGAGCCTTCACTTTCAAGGTTGTGTCTCCATTGAGCATGTCATCTAGCATTGTTTTCCTTACTCTTCCTCTGGGTCTTTTTCCGTATATTTTTCCTTCGATGGCATCTCTGATAATTCCATTCCCTCTCAGAATATGTCCGATCCAGTTTCCCTTGCTTTTTTTTATCCTCCTTAACAGACTTCTTTCTTCTTCTATTCTTTTTAAGACCTCTTTATTAGTTAATTTATCTGTCCGTTTGATTTTTCCCATCCTTCTCCAAATCCACATATCAAATCTTTCCAAAATCTTAATTTCTTCTTTCTTCAATGGCCAAGTTTCAGCTGCTTAGAGGGCAATATTCCACACATAACATTTTATTAGTCTTTTATTTAGGTTTCTACCCATTTTACTTCTGAATAAATTCCATTTTCTATTAAAGAAATCTCTTCCCATCGCTATTCTTGCTTTTATGTCACTTTTACATCTTCCATCACTGCTAATAACACTTCCTAGATATTTAAATGTCTTTACTTGATTCAATTTTTCCCCATTTATTCTGATATTCATATTTGCCTCTTTCCTTGCTATTTTCATTACCTTCGTTCTTCTGATGTTAATTTTCATTCCATAATTGATACAGGATTCCAATAATCTGTTCATCAGATGTTGTAGTCCTGTTTCAGTGTTTGATAATAATACCTTGTCATCTGCGTATCTTATTGCAAATATCTGTCTACCTCCAATCTTTATTTCTTCTTTCGAATTCTTCAGTGCTTCTTTTAGCATTGCTTCGGAATATATGTTGAACAAAATTGGTGACAGAGGACAGCCTTGTCTTTCTCCTCGTCCAATGATACTTGGTTCTGTTGTACCATATACAGGGTGTTCGGGATAAATTTGACAGTTTCGTAAGGAAAAAGAAAATCTTCTTTGTATCTATTAAATTTAATGGATTGACAAAAAAACATTACAGGCAGAGTTAATTACAATACTATCAACAAGATTTACTCAAAATAACCACCATTAGCATCGATCACAGCTTCAATTCTGCTTCGGAACCTCGAACAAGCTGATGCTACAGTCTCCCTGGGAAGGGCTGCAAAAACTGTTTTAATTTTATCCATTAACTGGGCTTTTGTATTACTGGAAGTGCGATTGGTGTCTTTTTCAACTGCGCCCCATACAAAATAATCCATGGGGTTAAGGTCTGGGGAGTTTGGAGGCCAAACATTTGGACTGGTGAAGTCGTAGAAATTTTCAGACAACAATTTTTGACTTTTCCCAGAGGTGTGGCAAGGGGCCGAATCCTGCTGCCATACATACAGCCTACCATTGGCTACCCTTGTTATCCAGGGCTTGACTACAGTTAGCAACTCCACGAACAAAGACCGAATTCCAATGCCAGGGTTCTTCAACACCTGTTCCTGCAGATTTGCGAGGAATTCTGCTGTACGAACGCAATCAGATCGTCTGCTAGGGATCTTTCTTCTTGCTACATCCTCGTAGTCACCATTGCAAGTCTCTAGTTCATGCCTGATTGTTTTTACTGTATTCAGGGAGCATTGGGCAGCAGTCGTAATATCCTTATTTTGATGGCGGGCACGAATCATCATGATACAAGTTATTCTCTTCCATGATTCAGGTGGGTTCCAGCTATCCATCCTTTCTGACATCTTGTATATGAATGAAGAAGGGTCCAAACTTTTAAATGAAGAGAAGTGTGTGTTAATACATGTAACTTACGGAAAAATATAATTAATTATAAATATGTCAAATTTATCCCGAACACCCTGTATGTCTCTCACCATGCAGTTTGTCCCATATATAGTGACATAATTTACCTTCTGTCTTTCCAATCTATGCCAATCTTTTCCATTACTTCCACCATCTTATCCCTTTTTACATAGTCAAAAGCTTTCTCAAAATCTATATAACAGATGTTAACTTCTTTATTCACATCTAGAATTCTTTCACTTACTATTCTTAACAGTCCAATCGCATTTCTTGTTCCCCTACCATTCCTGAAACCAAACCGATCTTCTCCAAGAAATTCTTCCACTTTAGATGCAATTCTTCGTGTTAAGATTCTCATAAGTATTTCTGAGGTATGGGAAATGAGGCTTATTGTTCTAAAATCCTTGCAGCTCACTGCATTAATTTTCTTTGGTATAGGTATAAATATTAAGGCCATAAAATCTTTTGGCAATTCTTCTTTGTTATAAATTAAATTTATTATTTTGGTTATTTCTTCAGTTCCTTTCTTCAGAAATTCTGCAGGTATTTCATCTATTCCTTGTGCCTTTCCACATTTTAGTTCTTTAATGACCAATTCTACTTCTGTCTTCAAAATCTCTGGGCCTAAGTCATCTTCATTTACCTTCTTTATATCTTCTAATGGCAACTCATTTGGTCTATTTTCCTTGTCATATAGATCTTCAATGTATTCCTTCCATCTCATTAGAATTTTATCTTCTTCAGTTATGATTTCTCCATTCTTATTTTCTATGCCTCTAGCTTGAATTCCATTTCTCTTGTGATTCATTCTTCCTGCTTTTTCATATAAAAGATCATACTTTCCCACTCTCTCATAATTTTCAATTTCTTCACATTGTTTTTTAAGCCAATCTTCTCTACTTCTTTCTGCTTCCCTTCTCAATCTGTCATTCAGGGTTCTATATTGTATTTTCCCTTCTAGGGTGTCTTCATTTTTCCATTTTCTTCTTTCTTCCATTAGAGAAATCATCTGATTAGTTATCCAAGGTTTTTTTTTATTCTTTTAGCTCTTACATATCCAATTTCTTCTTCTGTAATCTTCTTTATTTTCTCTTTAAATTGTTTCCATTTCTTTTCTGGATCTTCAGGCGGTGGTTATAGAGGAAACAGAAGAACACGGTCTCATCTCACCACGAAGATGTTATTCTCGTAGTCACTCTCATAGCCTCGTCATGGTATCAACAGAATTCCTCCTCATGTTAGAAGATGATGATGTAATGTGAAATGGGCCTCCTCTAATGGATCAAGTTTTCTCACACAAGACACAACTGCTCTCTAATTAAACCTAGGATACAGCTACATTTATGTTGTGAAGTGTTGTGAGAACTTGCAGCCTTGTCATACTTGTTACAGCAGGACGATAAATGTCCCTGGCTTGATTATGACACGTTCTTTTACTGTATTTATAAAAAAAAAAAGGAAAGACTTAGAGAGCTGGTTATGCCTTTTATGTAATGAACTTTTATATGTTAAGATTTTCATCCTTTGTTGCTGGAAATTGTGATTGTACTTTTCACTTACCAGTTTCATGTAGCCATACGCATAAATAAGTAAATAAATAACAACTGAAAACTCTCTTATGAATTCTATCCTTGAGCATGATTTTGATGATCCAGGAAAGTGGCCTTTAAAAATAACAGATAATCTCAAAATGATTCTAATAGATGTTGGACCAAAACAAATACAGGGTGTTCGGGATAAATTTGACATATTTATAATTAATTATATTTTTCCGTAAGTTACATGTATTAACACACACTTCTCTTCATTTAAAAGTTTGGACCCTTCTTCATTCATATACAAGATGTCAGAAAGGATGGATAGCTGGAACCCACCTGAATCATGGAAGAGAATAACTTGTATCATGATGATTCGTGCCCGCCATCAAAATAAGGATATTACGACTGCTGCCCAATGCTCCCTGAATACAGTAAAAACAATCAGGCATGAACTAGAGACTTGCAATGGTGACTACGAGGATGTAGCAAGAAGAAAGATCCCTAGCAGACGATCTGATTGCGTTCGTACAGCAGAATTCCTCGCAAATCTGCAGGAACAGGTGTTGAAGAACCCTGGCATTGGAATTCGGTCTTTGTTCGTGGAGTTGCTAACTGTAGTCAAGCCCTGGATAACAAGGGTAGCCAATGGTAGGCTGTATGTATGGCAGCAGGATTCGGCCCCTTGCCACACCTCTGGGAAAAGTCAAAAATTGTTGTCTGAAAATTTCTACGACTTCACCAGTCCAAATGTTTGGCCTCCAAACTCCCCAGACCTTAACCCCATGGATTATTTTGTATGGGGCGCAGTTGAAAAAGACACCAATCGCACTTCCAGTAATACAAAAGCCCAGTTAATGGATAAAATTAAAACAGTTTTTGCAGCCCTTCCCAGGGAGACTGTAGCATCAGCTTGTTCGAGGTTCCGAAGCAGAATTGAAGCTGTGATCGATGCTAATGGTGGTTATTTTGAGTAAATCTTGTTGATAGTATTGTAATTAACTCTGCCTGTAATGTTTTTTTGTCAATCCATTAAATTTAATAGATACAAAGAAGATTTTCTTTTTCCTTACGAAACTGTCAAATTTATCCCGAACACCCTGTATATGATATTGATTTTCCAAAGGATTAAAAAAAAAAAAAACTGATCATTTTCAGCAGATTATTACTATAAAAGATTAAGTAATAACGAAAAGATACACAGAAATAGGTTATTGTATTCTAAATGCAAAAATTCAGTACATTGTTTTCCTTGTAAACTTTTTAACAATAAAATTAATGCGTTCAATGATGCAATTGGTTATTGCGATTGGCAACATTTATCGAGAACATTAGAGGGCCATGAAAAAAGTGAAGCACATATCGAATGTTAGAAGTCATGGATCGATTTAAAAGAGTCATTTATAAATAATAATACAATAGATGCGGTAAATGAACAATTAATAAAACTAGAAAAAAATCGTTGAAAATCGGTAATAGAAAGGATTATTTATACAGTTCAATTTTCAGCAGGACAAAATTTAGCTTTCAGAGATAACAGTAATAAACATTTTGAAGATAGCAACGGTAATTTTTTAAAATTAATAGAAACTAGCAAAATTTGATAATGTAATGGCCGATCATATAAGTCGAATACAAACCGATAAAAACAAAATGCCACATTATTTAGACGAAAAAATGCAGAATGAAATAATTTCAATAATAGGAGAAAAAATAAAATCTAATATTGCTAAAATGCCAAAATTAAATAAATATTATGCTATCATTTTAGACACCACTCCAGACGCATCTCACGAAAATCAGTTAAATATTGTTGTAAGATTTGTTTACTTCGATAACGACAACAAGAAAATTGAAATCAGAGAACACTTTTTAGGATTTTATTCAATTACTAACTCAACAGGCGAAGGTTTAACAAATTTTGTTGTAGATTTTTTGCAATCAGAAAATATAAATCTTTACGATTTACGTGCTCAAGCATATGATAACGAAGCAAACATGAAGGGCAAAAATCAGGTCTCCAAAAATAAATATTATGCTATCATTTTAGACACCACTCCAGACGCATCTCACGAAAATCAGTTAAATATTGTTGTAAGATTTGTTTACTTCGATAACGACAACAAGAAAATTGAAATCAGAGAACACTTTTTAGGATTTTATTCAATTACTAACTCAACAGGCGAAGGTTTAACAAATTTTGTTGTAGATTTTTTGCAATCAGAAAATATAAATCTTTACGATTTACGTGCTCAAGCATATGATAACGAAGCAAACATGAAGGGCAAAAATCAGGTCTCCAAAAATGAATATTAGATATGAACCCGAGAGCGTTTTACGTACCATGTGCCGCTCATACGCTTAATCTAGTTGTAAATGATGCTGCAAGTGTCCCGCGTGAAATAGGAATTTTTTTTTCATTAAATCAGGAAATATATATACAGGGTGTTCGGGATAAATTTGACATATTTATAATTAATTATATTTTTCCGTAAGTTACATGTATCAACACACACTTCTCTTCATTTAAAAGTTTGGACCCTTCTTCATTCATATACAAGATGTCAGAAAGGATGGATAGCTGGAACCCACCTGAATCATGGAAGAGAATAACTTGTATCATGATGATTCGTGCCCGCCATCAAAATAAGGATATTACGACTGCTGCCCAATGCTCCCTGAATACAGTAAAAACAATCAGGCATGAACTAGAGACTTGCAATGGTGACTACGAGGATGTAGCAAGAAGAAAGATCCCTAGCAGACGATCTGATTGCGTTCGTACAGCAGAATTCCTCGCAAATCTGCAGGAACAGGTGTTGAAGAACCCTGGCATTGGAATTCGGGCTTTGTTCGTGGAGTTGCTAACTGTAGTCAAGCCCTGGATAACAAGGGTAGCCAATGGTAGGCCGTATGTATGGCAGCAGGATTCGGCCCCTTGCCACACCTCTGGGAAAAGTCAAAAATGGTTGTCTGAAAATTTCTACGACTTCACCAGTCCAAATGTTTGGCCTCCAAACTCCCCAGACCTTAACCCCATGGATTATTTTGTATGGGGCGCAGTTGAAAAAGACACCAATCGCACTTCCAGTAATACAAAAGCCCAGTTAATGGATAAAATTAAAACAGTTTTTGCGGCCCTTCCCAGGGAGACTGTAGCATCAGCTTGTTCGAGGTTCCGAAGCAGAATTGAAGCTGTGATCGATGCTAATGGTGGTTATTTTGAGTAAATCTTGTTGATAGTATTGTAATTAACTCTGCCTGTAATGTTTTTTTGTCAATTCATTAAATTTAATAGATACAAAGAAGATTTTCTTTTTCCTTACGAAACTGTCAAATTTATCCCGAACACCCTGTATATATACATTTTTTTATTTTATTTTATTTTTTTTTTATTTTTTTATTTTTCTAAATCAGCCTATCGTTGGAAAATTTTAAAAGAGGAAGGAATGTGCCCAAGTTTTACTGTTAAAAAAGTTTGTGATACGAAATGGTCAAATCGCATACATGCTGTAAAAGCTTTAAGGTATAATTTAGAAAAAAGTATACGATGCTTTATACATTTTATATCAAGATAAATCAAGAAATAGCGACACAAGGAACGAATCTGAATCGTTATTATTAAAAATTAAATATTTCAAATTCATATGTTCTCTTGTTATATGGCATCAAATTTTATCGAAAATTAATGTCATAAGTAATTTGATGCAAAAACTGGACGTAATTATGTCTACAATAATGAAAATGTTGAGAGATCTAAAAAAGTATTTAAAGGATTGTAGAACAAATGAGGCATTCAAAAATATGTTAGGGGAAGAAACCGAAATTGCAAATACAGAGGATTATGATCCAATTTTTCCTTGTATGCCAATAGTCAGACCTCGGAAAACAAAAAGATTATTCTCGTAAGAAAGTGAAGATGAAGTTATTGAATCGCAAGAACAACATTTCAGAGTCAATTTTTATTTAGTTATAATTGACAGTGCGCACTCAGGATTTAATCTTGGAGGGGGCCAAGTTGAGTAGAAGATTTGAGAATACACACTACGCATGGTATACGACTTATGACTGAGTCGTATATTAAATTTCGACTATACACGACTGTTATGCATCTGCAATGATCGCTAATTCATAAGTAGTATAATAGAAATAGAAGACACGACACAACATAAAAAAAGAAGAATTTTAATTACGAAAAAATATTTGGAAATTTTTCGAGTGTGTGTTTTTTTCCCTTTTTTCTTTAGGGGTGCAGGGCCCTTCCCCCCCCCTTCTGGGTGCGCCACTGATAATTGATATAGTTATTTCAAAACTTGATGAAAGATTTACATTATTGAAAGAGCATAATGATGTTTATTAATTTTTTAATGACATTTATTTATTTAAACCAACGAAGAAAATAGAAAAATTAAAATATTGTAAAGATTTGGAGATGAAATTGACAGTACTTGAGTACTGTCATTTTTGGTACTTGAGTATATATTTTCGAATGATCTTCTTAGTGTTTCCCCAATTTGTCAATAACGTTAAGAATTTATTTAACAATACCTGTGACTGTTGCAACTGGCGAAAGATCCTTTTCAAAGCTGAAAATTATAAAAAATCATCTCCACAGTACAATGACACAGGATAGGCTCAACAAGTTTAGTCTTATTAGCATAGAACATCAAATTGCTACTAATTTAGATATGGAGGATATAATAAATGATTCTGCTACAAAAAAATCACATCAAGTAAATTTTACATAAAGGCATGTGCAATTAATCTTTGTTTATATTGAGAAATAATTGTTGTTTTTATTTTGTTTGTTTTTGAAAAAATGTTAAAAATAGCTATACGAAACTACGTATTCTGTTTTTAATAAATAAGACATCTAACTTTTGGTTTGCATAAATTGTTATTTTATTTATTGTAGTAAATGCTAGCAATTTCTTTTTTAGAAATTGCTAGCATTTTTTTAGAATTTTTTAGAACCATACCGATTCCCACTGATGAGACCTCAATAAAGGTCGAAACCAGTCTGGGTAGTGGCCCATTGCCTTTAATACAAAGCACCATACATCTCCTCCAAGAGATGTGCTTTGCATTAAAGGTAAATATTAAGATTAGTGATCAGAGCTTATTCTACTTTTACCATGAGTTGCCGTGGTCTTGCACTACGTGCAGGGTCAGCTAGACTTGCAACACTTGCAGGCGCAAACTTGCTTGGTATAAAAATAGCTTGGTATCTTTAACATTTATTATACCCAAGGTAAAATATTTATATATATATATATATATATATATATTATTCTATATAGAAGAGAGAGAGAGAGAGAGAGATGGAGACAACATATAGAAAGAATGAGTGAAAGAGGACTGCCCAGAGGGATATCAATCTCAAGGGAGAAAGAATAGAGGACGGTCATTGAAAATGATGCTCTCAATCTTCACCACTACACCGAACCTCTACTACCAATCAACTAAATCAGCGCCATGTACCGACCACCACAGGAGCTTATTTCAATTGTTAATTTACACAGTCTTATTGTACCCATAAGCAGACACACTTGATGATTATTTTTGCTCAGGAATATCACATATATAAGTACTTTGTCCACACGAAAATGCTGCTTTTTGTCTTTGTTTCCTTCTGCTAGGTCGTTTTCTTTTGACCTCTCGCCAAATTTCTTCTTCGTTCGAGTCGTCGATTATTCTATGCCCTCTACGACCCTTTACATAGAGGCAATTTACAGCTCTTTCCTAGAAAGAAGTCCTAACAATTGACACAACACTTCTCATAGCGGTGAGCTCAGATAAGAGAAAATTGAGAAATCTAAGACTTACGACATATCTCTCTCAACAAAGAAATATATGCTTGCACATGATGATATGTACATTCACAACTGTCGGTGGAATCTTGGTAGAATAAAGCATTAACTACAGTATCATATAATTTTATCCCTTAGTTCACCACAGTCTGAAGGAGGGTTATGGTAGAATACCCAATCCTTCAACATACAAGTGATGTGAGATCAAGAGAATGTGAAGGGTATAGGAATTCTGTTAACCTCGAAATGAGCCTCCCTGGGAAGTTTTCTCATATATATAGACTCTAGAACCACGTGATGTGTGACAAGTGGCATCCTGTTTGAATATCTGTGCACGAAATGGAATGTTTTTTTTTTTTTCACAACACATCCTATGGAAATTCTGAGTGAACGGAAACAACACATTCTCGATGTGCTGAAAGCAACAGCAATCTTGAATAGCGTTCGCTATTCAAGGTCACTGATGCAACACCCTTTTCAATAAAGCAGGGCCCATTTATGCCATGGCCGGAAACCGTAACCATGCAGTGACCTTTTCGCTGTGAAGAGGTTTCTCTTGGACAGATTCAAGTTTCGAGCAGTTTTTCACTGAGTTGTATTTGGATGCTTTGCAATGTGACCTTTTACCTTCAGTTTCCTATCTACGAAAACTCTAAGATCTATAGCCTCATCAATTTCTTATCATAATCCCACCAATATACTATGCAATTGGAAATCTCGTCATGCTCAAGTGCATGAATGTAAACTTAGCATTGAACTAAATGCTATTATCATTTATCCACCGTCCTAGATTTTTCAAGTAATCCTGTAAGCGCTGTATATCAGTGGCATTCTTGATTTTTTTATTTTTATTTTAATGTTGGGCCCATATACGAGAGTTTGGCTGATCAACCTAAAGTATTTTAGTATCTTATATGGGTAATAATACCTCTTCCTGATAACCTGAACCTATCTTTACATCATTAGCAAACATTTGAATATTGCCTGTCAGGTGCGTTCCAATATCATTAAATTATCGATCTAAACATAAATTGCCCAAGAACTGATACTTTGGGGACACCAGGGCACGTTAAATCTGGTAGATTCACTTCCTCATAGATTCACTTCCACTACCAGATGGTAGTGGAAGTGTATCGCTTTCTGATACCTAGATACCGCTTTCTGATACCTATCTGCCAACAACTTATCCAAATCATGAATTTATATTCCAATCCCATAGTCTCCAGTTTATGCAACAGCTTTTCATTCAGTATCAAATGCCTTAGAAAATCTAACAGTACAGTATCATAGGGTATCGATTCCCTTTATCGAACTTAGCAGTGAAATTATTATAAAATATGAGCAAAATATTAAAACATGACCTCCCTTTAATATATTGTCAACCTGTCTGTATTTGATCTTTTATCAACTTCTCTAAAATCTTCCCAACCAATACAGAGATATGAATAATTATAAACATTAGTCTTTGCATCACCTTTCTGCAATGGAATTATCATAAATTTTTTCCATTCCTCTGGGATTTTTCCTGAGGTGAGACTCGAACTAAACAAATATGTCAAGAGGCAAGCCAGATCTAGTGAATATTCCTCCAGTAGGTGCTAATATGCCACCTGGCCCGATTGCGGAATTGGTATAGAGGTTATGAAACATTTGTTGAATTTCATTTTTATCTGCCTCTCTATTTTTTTACTTTTGCTTGCAGCATCATGATAAAATTCGTTTGGGTTTCTATCATCTTGCACTGGAAATTTCTTTTCATACTTCGATTTAGTATTTTTATATAATACTTGTAACTTATTTTTGGCTTTTTTCCCCTTCGATTGCTGCTCAGCGAAATCTGTGTTCATTTGTTTTCTTAATTTAAAATTCTTATTGAAACTTTCAGTGAAAACATAGTTTTTTTATTCCTTTGTAGATTTTTAAACCAATAAAATACTAGTGATGAATATGTATAAAGGTCCAGTAAGATAATTTGTGATGAAAAATCAGTAGTACTTTTGTTCAATAACTGCTGCTGGTTGATGCCTAAAGAGTCCTTTAAAACTTAAGCCTGTGTATCTCTTTGGATGTGGCGTTTGTACTCCGTGGCTCTTGATCGCACGAAGGAAGATTTATTGGTTTCAAATCTAGTCGGTTATTAGAGGAAATTTTTCTAAGCCTTTTTTCGACAGGTTCCCGAGTTAGTCACTCTCTGGCACGGGAAAGCGGTTTTTTCCTGCCGGAAACTGGTTTTTCGTCCTGTAAATCCAAGAAAATCGACCGTAGAACCACATTATTTCAGACATTAAATACGAGTGTTAGGGTTAGGGACCACAAGATGGCTACACTTGTTGAGCCTTCTCGCTTCACTGCGTGCTGCTTAATTAGTGATGGGCCAGCTATCTCTGGTTGGGTACCAGTGGAGATTGAACTGCCCATTCAGTCTCCAAAAGTTAGACAGGGATAAAACTGCCTTGCCTACTCCCTATATGGGAATAAAATTCTTATTGAATTTTATTGAATTCTTATTGAAAGGGGTTAGCTGATTTTTTTAAAATAATAATAATAATAAGTTTAATTGTTGTCTAACTCTAAATATTTTAACCTTTTACTAATTTTGTGTTAATTTTAAAACACATTGTGTTGCAGATAATCTGGTCATTTTGAGCTTCAGTATTTAAAATGGATATATAGGATGTCCCAAAATTCATGCAAGATTTAAATTTAGCACCATTTGTGAGGTAAAGTGTTGCCAAAGAGAAAAAAAAAGACAGCGTGACAGCTGACAGTTCATGGTTATTAAAAATTGAGCGCTACACGAAAGAACAACGCATTTTCATTGTTGAGCAATGTTTTAAAAATAATGAAGGTTTGGCAGTTACAGTTCGCAATTTTCGAACTGTAACTGCCAAATTCCGACCATATTTTCAAACAAAATATGGTCGGAATAGTGATTTAACTTCATCAACTGTGAAAATATTAATTAAAAAATTCAAGGAACTGGATTAATTAGTGATCTTATACACTCTGGCCATCCTTCAACAAGTCGTTCAACAGAAAACATCGAAGCAGTTCGTGAGAGCGTTGCTAAGAGTCCAGGAACATCAATTCGGCACCGTGGTCTTGAATTGGGCATTTCGAGAAGCTCTCTACAGCGTATTCTCACGGAAGATTTGCATCTTTACGCTTAGAAAGTTCAATTGACTCAAGAAATGAAGCCTACTGACCACACACAGCGAAGAGAGTTCGTTGAATGGATTATGGAACAACAACAAGTGGATGCTTATTTTTCGAACAAAATCATCTTCAGCGATGAGGCTCATTTTCATCTTGACGGCTTCGTTAATCGACAAAATTGTCGCATTTGGGATTCAGAAAATCCACGAGTGATTGTTGAAACAAATGCATCCACAACGTGTCACTGTTTGGTGCGGATTGGGCTGGAGGCATCATCGGTCCATTCTTCTTCGAAAATGCGGCTGGTAAGCCAATAACAGTTAATGGTGCTCGCTATCGCGACATGATAATCCAGTTTTTTGTGCCTAAATTGCAAGATATGGATGTGGACGACATGTGGTTTCAACAAGACGGTGCCACATGCCATACAGCACGAGAAACAATTCAATTACTGCATGAGTCATTTCCTGGTCGTGTAATTTCCAGGTTTGGTGATCAGAATTGGTCGCCCAGATCATCTGACTTAACGCCATTGGACTTTTATCTTTGGGGTTTTTTGAAGTCTAAGGTTTATGCCATTCAAATTCAGCCACATTTATGCAAAACGGTCATGGAAAATTTCGACAAAAGAGTGCGTATGTGCCAACAAAGCCGTGGTGGCCATTTACCCGATATGCTATTCCATGCATAACCCTATACTGTATACTTTATGAATCAATAAGAAATTACAATTTTTAATTAAAAACCTGTGTTTTCTAACAAAATGACTTCTTGCGTTAATTTTGGGACACCCTGTAGAACACTATTATTCTTTCAGAATGGGACAACATTAGTTTGCAATAGGTTTAGTAATTATTAATAGATTATTACTAAGCTAAATCTTAGAACGCTCAGACATATTTTCTAGGATGATGCAGCTTTGAGAAATGGAAGAAACGGAACCCTGATCAATCCAACAGGTAGCTGCCGCAATTGAATATTTCCATTTCCTTTGACAGTTGAACAAACATTCATGTAAAATACCTTCCAATCCAGAAATACTAATCTGTATACAAATACGTGACTGGATAAAAGTTTGTTGGCCTCAACATTTAATTGATTACATTATCTTCTTCTTCATATAGGATTTATCTCCAATGTTGCTCAGTGGATGTGGCGTTTGCAAAATACTGCGCTTGACTGCACAAAAGAAGACTTTGTTTCGAATCTAGTCGTTAATATTTCTAGACCTTTTTTTCGACAGGTTCCCGAGTTAGTCGATCTCTGGCACAGGCAAGCGAGTTTTTTCTCCCGGAAACTCTGGTTTTTCGTCTCGTAAACTGAAGAAAATCGACCGTAGAACCCATATTATTTCAGACATTAAATATATTGTGTTGGAGTTAGGGACCACGAGATGGCGGAACTTGTTGAGCCGTCTCTCTTCACTGCGTACCGCTTAATTAGTGATAACCTTGGGCCAGTATCTCTGGCTGCCAGTGGAGGTTGAACTGCCCACTCAGTCTCCAAAGTTAGATAGGGCTAAACGGCCTCGCCTACTCCCTATACGGAAATAAAAAGGCGTTAGCTGATTTTTTTAAATAAAATTATAATCATCATAAAATGTGCTACAGAAAACCTGCCCTGGACATCTAACTGCAATATTATGCTTTGAAATGATTCACTATCTTTGCACTAGGGAGTATACCCTCTGGTAATACATTGAATTCATTTGAAATTCTCCCAGTAAAAATGGAAAAAAAGAAAAGAAATCTGTTTATCTGGCATTTTGTTCACATCTGTGCTTTATGTCTAGAGCAGAAGGAATGTACTTCCCATCGATTTCGTAAAATCTTCCAATTAACATTAACTTAAATCTTTACAATTGCCCTCTTCTTTCCCTTTTGGCTATTAATTTCAGGATTCCAATTATTAACGTATTTTCATTACCAACATTCCTCAATTCTCTGTCTTTATATAATTATCAGTTTCTTCATCATCAACGTTATTAGATGCACAATACTTATTGTGTGGTCCCTGGAAAGAGTTGTAGTAGCTGTGTAATATGATCTACATCCCATTAATCAGATCTGTCACCAATCATGATCAATGTATGCCTTTTACAGCAAAAGAACAACTTTCTTTTCTTTGTGTAAGAAGTAATCCGTCTTACACTCGAATTGTGGATGAGTCTCGTTCTTGTCATTGTCGAAGTAACGTACTGATTTTCATTTCATTAAAATAATCAGCTAATGGCTTTATTCCTTTTCAGGGAGCGTGAGGCCGTTTTTGCCCTATATAACCTTTTGGAGAACAGACTGCCCACTATCATTTTATTATATTTATTTTTATTAAAATAAATTCAAAGCAAACACATTGAAGCTGTTTGCTTTGAATTTCACTTTCTTTTTGCTATTCACTGAACTCCTATGTTGTTCACTGCTTTCAGCAGTACAACTTCAAAAATATAATAGTCTATCTCAACATTCCAAGCATAAACTTTGTCTCTGGTAACAACGAAAGACATTTTTCTTCAAATATACAATTGGCTGACTATTTAAAACTATCCTCAATGTTACGTTATCCATAAGGAATTAAGTATTCCTCTTTAACCCACTCAGCAAAAGATTGTCATTATATTTTCGATTCTACTGATTTGGTAAAGAAAATCTTCGTAGGTATTTTTATTAATTAGATTTAGAATAAGGTCTCTGCAGCTCAACGGAAGTGACTTGTATTTCCACAGCAGTAGGCGTCCAAAGAAAGAGCGTCCAAAGTTCGATTTTAGTCGTCGAATACAGTAAATTTTTCTAAGTCTTTTCTTTTTTTTGACCTTGTTCAGAGTTAGTTGATCTCTGGCAATGCAAACAGGTTTTTTCTTCAGGAAAGTCGCGTTTTTCATCTCATCAACTTAAGAAAATCTATCGTAGAACAGTAAACATCTTAGACAGTAAACAAAGTGTTATGACCATGAACTGGCAGCACTTGTCAACAGCCTCTCTTTTCCGGATGCCATGTATACAGTGCCGTAGCTAGAGCTTTTGTCGCCCGGGGCGGTTCCTGAGTTTGCCTCCCCTCTTAACACAAGAGGTTAAGAGGGGAGGCAAACCTCAGGTCACCTAAAATACTACAAAAAGTCAAAACGACGTATAGGGAAATAAATTAAAACACTGTGTTTATTTTGAAGTAAGCTTTAATTCCAACATTTTAAAATGGTAATTTTCTTGCTTTTCCGTTAGCAAAATCATCGATGACATTGTCGAAGTGTATTTCATCACTCAATTGTTCTTCTATAGACAGTATAGCAAGATTTCTTACACGCAAATGCCACCAGGGGTGGACAGCCCCTCTGCCCTCCCTTGACTATGCACCTGCGTGTATAATCAGTGATAATCTTGGACCAGTCATCTTTGATTGGCTACGGATGGAGATTGAATTCCCCTCCCCCTCAGTCTCCAAAAGGTAGGACTAAAAATGCCTCATCGCCTGCTCCCTATAGACGAATAAATCGCTTTAGAGGATTTATGAATATACTAGGCAGGAAAATTTAACGCAACCTTTCCAGAAGAAAGATCATGTACGCTGCTGTTTTGTTTCTCGATGATGGAAGATAAAGAAATGTCGTTCCAGACAGCAGCCAGATAATACGGCAGGATTAACTAATCTGATTATACCTAATTGTTATACTCATATTAATCTGAACATACTTCACACGTGAGAGTTGCTTGTAAAAATCGACGCTGTGAACTCCATGCAGGCCTTTCCAATGCTCTCTTCACACTAACGAGACTCATCCACAATTCGAGCGTAAGAAGGAATTAGTACTTACCTTTCCATTCAGGGCTGTGTACGCAGCGCCTCTCCACATTTTAGCGGTTTTCGTCAGTGAAGGAGCAGCAGTGAATTGGTATCGAAATTTAGTTTCACACAGAAATAAGAAAAAATAGAGGGCAGCACTCTGTAGTAGGAATTTTTTCTGTGAACAACAAACCTAGTTTGCGTGTTGTTCGATAGCGGTGTTATTGTAGATAGTTGTCGGAATTTTTTTATTTGCATAATAATATTAAAATTGCATGGCTTTAGTACTGTCTTCAACTGATTTTTAGGAGAGCAGTTTTCAGTCTTAAAGTGATTTATATCTGAGATATGTCTCTTTTTGAAGATCAAAATCCTGAAAGCGAAGGCGATTCGGACAGTGACGATGATTACGTACCACCAGGAGGTAATTTTTATAGAAAACAATTATTTCGATTAGAATTAGTAAAGTATATAAGAGTATAATTTACGCAATTTGTACATGCTTGCATTACTGAATTAACTGTTCTCACCCACACAATTGTAAGGAATCGTTTTGCTTATAACACAGAACCGTGATTCTAGTGTTTTGTTACGGTATTTATTGAACATAAAGCAATAAACTTTAAAATGCAAAAAAAAAATTCTCTCTGAATACGTGAATAAATATACACACATAATGTGTGTGTGTATGTGTGTGTGGGAGAGAGAGTGTTGTGTGCCTGTACACAACAGCTTAATCACAAGAGTGCATCATATGCCTTGGTTTATTCTGCCCCTCCTGGGGCAGAGCTGACTACTACCGGGTGCCTCCCCAGGTGGTGGATCAGGGAACAGCCTTCAGATATGGAGGCTAGCTGCGATATAAGCAGAGCAATCTGGCAAATAAGCAGCCGTGGACCAACAGCGACGGAGCTATCAGGGCGTGGGGGAGCAGAAGTGGCAATTCTGTTTCACTTAAAACCTCACAAAGCCCAATGACAACTCGGTGACATGGCGAGTAGTGCCGCCATTAAATAAGCACCTGCTGGGGTCACTGTCCCTGACATTGGGAAGCAGCATTGTCAGTACTGACACAAGGTTGAAGCCAAATGATGATGGAAAAGCTTGTGATCAGAGATTTGCAGATGGCAATATGATTATATTGTGTACGTCTGTAATACTGCAGAGCAGAAAGCAAATGGAGAAACTACTGCTCTACCTTATCTCCAGAACAACCACCATGGCGAGCAAACCCTTACAATTGGCCCCAAGTTCCCGGCGTCCCTTAAATGGGACAGGAGTGCGAAGAATCTCCAGGCTCAAAATGGTGTCCACTTTTAAAATTGCAACTTGGAATGTCAGAACTCTGTATGAAGCTGGCAAATTAAGAAATGCCACAAGAGAAATGAAGAGGCTGGGCATCCGGATTTTGGGAATTTGCGAGACATGATGGCCAGGATCTGGAAAGTGTCAACAAGATAATACGACAATGTATTACTCTGGGAATGATGAGAACAAACATCGACATGTAGCTGTAATAGTAGATGAAGAAATCAATAAATCAGTAATAAATTGGATTTCATTTTCTGAAAGGATAATGCTGTTACAACTTAAGGGAAACCCCGTTAATATAAATATCATCCAAGCTTATGCACCCACATTTGACAAAAGTGAAGAAGATGTTGAAGAGTTTTATGAACACCTAAAAGAGATTAAAAACCTAACAAAGAAACATGATATAAATATAGTGATGGCTGACTTCAATGCAAAAGTGGGAAGAGGGGGTGATGGAGAAATTGTTGGCGAACATGGCTTAGGCACCAGAAACGACAGAGGAGATCGCCTAGTCCAGTTCTGTCAGGAAGAAGATCTAACAATAGCAAATACCTGGTTTAAACTTCCACCCAGAAGACTGTACACTTGGAAATCGCCTCAAGATAACCAACATAACATTGTCAGAAATCAAATTGATTATATACTGATAAATAAAAGATTCCACAGTAGTATAAAGAGTGCAAAGACTTATCCTGGAGCAGATATCTCATCAAACCACAATCCCATAGTTGCAGAAGTACGTCTTAGATTAAAATCAGCTAAAAAATCACAAAAGAAGAAAAAGAAAATTGATGTAGAAAAACTGAAAGACCCAAACATAAATAAAAGTGCCAAGACACAGCTTAACCTGCGATTACAACAGATTAACATAGAAGAAAATAAAAGTGTGGAATCTCTTTGGAATAGCTTAAAGAATGCCATCATAACAACAAGTATTGAAGAAGTAGGTTATGTGAATAATATAAAACAACAGGAATGGATGACAGATGAGATTCTTTCTCTTATTGATACAAGAAGAATGTACAAAAACAAAGACCTTGCCAGGTATACAGAAACACATAACATCATCAAGAAAAAAAAAAAGAAGCCAAGGAAAATTGGATGAAAAATTTATGTACTGAAATTGAACTGCTTCAGAAGAAACATGATAATTTCAATCTGTATAAGAAAATCAGTGAAATTTCTGGAAAACTGAGGAAAAAGCAAATAGTGTCTCTAAGAGACGAAAATGGAAAAATAGTTCTAGAAGAAGAGAATAAAGCACAGATTTGGATAAAATATGTAACAGAACTTTTCAATGATACTAGACAGAAGCCTATAAATATAAAAGATAACATTCAAGGACCAGCAATCATGAAATGCAAAATAGAGAATGCTATACGAACAAGTAAAACAGGAAAAGCCAGTGGACCAGATGGTGTGAAAACAGAATTTTTAAAATTAATAGAACCAGATAACACCAAACTTCTTGAAAAACTATTTAATAAAATATATGAAAGTGATGAATTTCCATCAGATTGGCTCAAATCTACATTTATCACTGTCCCAAAGAAACCCAAAGCGAATTCCTGTGGTGACTTCTGACTTATTAGTCTAATGAGCCAAACATTAAAAATATTTTTGAAAGTAATTCAGAATCGTATTTATAGAAAAAGTGAAGAAACTCTAAGTGAAACACAATTCGGCTTTCGGAATGGTTTTGGTACTAGAGAGGCCCTTTTCTGTACCCAAATATTGATACAAAAATGCATAGAAAAACAGAAATCTGTCTTTATGTGTTTCATAGATTTTGAAAAAGCATTCGACAAAGTCAGACACACTAACTTAATAGAAGTCCTTCAACAAATAAGGCTAGACGAACAAGACATGAGACTAATAACAAATCTGTATTGGAATCAGTCAGCTACCATTCAATTAGACAACATTACCAGTGATATTAACATCAAAAGAGGCAGAGACAAGGATGTGTGCTCTCACCACTCCTGTTCAACATATATGCAGAGGTAATCTTTAAAAAAGCATTGGAAGAATGTTTCAGAGGAAATCACAATAAATGGAAAGATTGTTAACAACCTTCGATATGCAGAGCAGATAATATTATGGATCTCCAAAAACTCATTGACAGAGTATACATAGAAAGCCAAAGAATGGGAATAAATATAAACATCAACAAGACAAAATACATGATCATCAGCAAACATCCAGCCTCATCAATGAAACTGACACTCAATGGGGAAAATATTGATCAAGTGTCAAGATATAAATATCTTGGTTGCTGGCTTAATGAACGGTGGGATCCAGAAATAGATATAAAGACAAGGATTGAAGTTGCACGGCAGTCCTTCATGAAAATGAGAACACTATTCTGCAATAAAGACATAAACATGGAAGTCAGATGCCGAATGCTGAAATGCTATGTGTAGTCTATTCTGCTCTATGGAGTTGAAACATGGACATTGAAGGCGACAGCCATCAAGAAAATCGAAGCTTTTGAGATGTGGCCATACAGAAGAATGCTGAAGATATCATGGACAGAAAAAATTATGAAGAGGTCTTAAAAAATCCATTGGCAAAGCTAAACATCTTGTACAAATAATCAAGAAACGAAAAACATCATATCTTGGCCACATCATGAGAAACAGCAAATACCAACTTCTACAAACTATTTTGATAGGAAGAATTGGTGGCAAAGGAACTAGAGGAAGAAAAAGAATATCATGGTTTGACAACATCAAGACGTGGACAGGAAAGAGCAGTGCACAACTGCTCAGATTAGCACAAGAGCGCAGTTTGTTCGCCAAGATGGTCGCTGACCTTCGATAGAAGATAGCACAATAAGAAGAAGGTTTATTCAAAGCCTGCTTTAAAAAAAAAAGTCACTTTTTATTGACATAAAAGTATGCACACATAGATAGCATTTTAATATATTTTTGTGGACAGAATTATACATGTTGCCAGCGGAATAAAATATTAGGATGGCTGTGGATAAAGCTAGTTATTGTCATTCACTTTCAGTGTCGGTGTTTTATATATCTAAAATGATATTTAATGCTTTATGAGACATCTTAGCTTTAGTTGTACCAGTTGTACTTTCAAACAGCCAACTAGCAGCTTTATGAGATCTTCATAATGCTGATTAAGATGTCATTGTATGGATGTGTTACCAGGAAGGTGAAGTTGGTGCATTCTTAGTGCTGAAAAAAAAAACTATTATTTTTGTACACAGTTTACAAAGTGAAATTTATAGTAGTAATTTGATACTAATAGCTGTAACTTGTAGCAATTTATACTAATGTATTGTAAAAATAATCATATTATAAATTCTGAATATTTTTACGTATTAATATATTCATCGACTTGTGGACTTGTGGACACTTGTGCATTTAGGAGTGTTGGTGGATAAGGAATTGAAATTTAGGGGACACATTGCAAAAGTGGCCAAATCAGCTCATCAAATCACTTGGTTGCTGAAGAATACGTTGACAAGCAGAGACAAGCAGGTTATTGTTCCTCTGTATCGAGCCTTGATAAGACCCCATCTAGACTACTGTGCTCAGATTTGGTCACCTAGGTTTCTTCTTGATGGGGAGGAGGTGGAGAGGATCCAGAGGCGAGTGACCAAGATGATAGCAGGTCTGTGGAATGAACAGGTTGAGGATTTGTGGGTTGCAAAAATTGGTTGATAGGCGGAGGAGGGGAGATATGATTGAGACATTCAAATTACTGAAGGGTTTCTATAAAATTAATTCAGAAGATATTTTTGAGAACAGGGCTGGTTGTGGGAGGACTAGGGGACATCCATGGAAACTGGGCAAAAGTGTGGTTAGTAAAGGTGTTAGAGCTGGGTTCTTTACTTTTAGAGTAGTGAATGAGTGGAATGCGCTCCCTGAGTCTGTGGTGGATGCTGTGACAGTGAATGAGTTTAAGGCGAGGTATGATAGATACTGTATGAATGTCGAATAGTTGTGATGAAAATGATTTGGGGGCTCCCTCGATGAGTCTAATGACTCCCTGGAGTTGCCCGTAATAATAATAATAATAATAATAATAATAATAATATTGCTTGTTAGTTTTTGTTTTCATACACGCAGTGTCTGCACTTGTGATGTGCTCGTTATGAAAATATTATGTTAGAAGTAATATGTAAAGAAGTAAAAATATTGAAGTACTTACTTAATTGATTATTTGTATTATTTATAAGAAAGTTTGTTGTATTTTTAAATGTTGAATTTTGTGTTTATGAAAGACTTTCTTCAGTGCTGGTGGATACAGCGAGTCAGCCATATTTTTACAATGCGTAGTTTCTGACGTTGTTGAAGTGCGCATGCTCCCGGAGTGAACTTGATGTTTGATTGACAGCTGACAAGAAAAGCGTTGCGTATCCAAGTTACAGTGGTAAACAAGAGAGCGTTCGGAAAGTTTTTTAGAACACTGGCCGAGGAATATTCAAGTTGGGAGAACTTGATTTTTTGTGTTCGGCAGTCAAAAGAAATTTCATATTGTATTCCGAAAAAGGAATAGTGGAAATAATATGTTTCAAGAAGGAATAAGTACAGAAGAAAAAGGAAATCTTGAAACTAAGTTTTTATAAACTGGCCAAGATATATTCAAGTAGGAAGGAACTTGATTTTGTTTTGTGTGAGGCAGTAAAAAGGAATTTTAAAGGGATCCTAAAAAATGAAGTACAGAACCTTGTAACTTCTGGAAAGAGCCTTAACAGGAAGAAAATAAGACTTTGAACACTTTTTTTGTGATTGTAAAAGAAAAAGTGTTTTGTCTTAAGAGTAAGTTTATATTTTTTTAATAAGGCCTTGGATCCATAAAATCTGTAATTGTAGTTATGTATTTTTACTAGAAGTGTATATATGTTGTTTTAAGTTTTATTAAATGTGTTTATTTTGTACTTGGTATTGAGTCAATGATTAGTTGGATTCTGAAAGAGTGAGTTAAAGTCATTGCACCAATTGGAGTGAACTCTTTGTGCAAATATAATAACATATAGGGACACTCGGAGTCAAAAATAAAAATAATTGTTAGTAAATGAAATATTATTTATAATACACATTATAAATAACAAATGGCGCAGCCTATATAGGAAAATTCATTAAATATTAACAATGGCGCAGTCGCCTACAGGATAAATAAATTCTTTAAATATTAACAGTATCCTTATAGTAGCTTGTAGACATAACTTATATAATCCCTGTAGTAACTTACATCAACATATCACAGCTCTTGACAAAAAATATAACATGGTCAGCAACACCAATGGGGAAAAAAAAAGAAAATCACAAATTATTATTGTTAACATCAGAAAACAAATACCTTCGTAAACATAATAACAATGAAATCAATCCTTTTGACATAATAATATTCACATACATGCATACACAGCCAGAAACTGCAGTAAGGGGTGGGGGGGGGAACAACAATTCCTTCATGCTTAAATTCAAAAAGGACCATTCTATAACATCGAAAATTCAAATTACCAAGTGGTTAGCGGATACGCTAACCACTCAAATAATCAGGCCGGCATCTATTAGTTTCTTCTATTAGTATGTATTAGTTTCTTTTTCCATAGTAAATTGGATTCTAGTGCGAAGACTATTGAGGTGAGAGAGGAAAGAATGTGCCTGGCACATTCATTCATCTGAAGCTAAATAGAGAACACATCCTTCTTTTCCTTTTCTATCCATTCCAAATATTTCTCTTGGAGGAACAAAAAATTATAAACAGAGGGTATCCATAGAGGTGCTCTCTAACTGCCCACCTGTGATACACACATGCCAATTTTTTTTCATAAAAGATTTTGAAAAACAGTTTATTCACTCAGTCCCTCTCAACCTTTATATCTGGTTAAGATATGTAGATGATGTGCTTTCTATTTGGCCTAGACAAATTACTCTTTCCTCTGTCACCTCATTAGTCTTTGCACTAGAATCCAGTTTACTATGGAAAAGGAATATGCCCTTCTTAGACACCTTGATCACACACTCCTACCTAATGGTAACCTGTCCTTTTCAGTATACAGGAAATCCACTCCCAAACGTTTCCATCACCAAGTTTTTCCACTTGGTTATACTATGAAATGAAAAATATAATTTCTTGGCATCTTTAATTTATAGTAAGGATATGTGCATTGCATTTTGGAATACTAAGGTAATTGATGTGAAGTCATTAGTCTATATACAAGTAGCCCAGTCGTGAAGTGACTTCATGCACAAACTTTGTTTGCTTACATTTGGGTAAAGGATGAAACCAATAATAGAATTTCTTGGCATCTTTAAGTTATAGTATAACCAAGTGAAAAAACTTTCAATATTTATCCCCAGTCCATGGCATTTTAGTAATAAGGTGTTGACATCTTTTGACTACTTGTATATGGAAATACGGCTTCTGCATTACCTCAACTTTGGTATCACTTCTGGGTCTGGCTTCCACTGAATGAGACCCCAATAAAGATCAAATGAGATACATAATTAAAAGCGCACAAATATATGGAGTTCCAGTTCGAGCAGTAGAATTTAATCTGTTTCTTATCTACTCTGCTTAGTTAATATGAAAAAGCAGCCAATGCAAGTGTTATCAGTAGGCCTTACTCAAGCATTTGATAATGCCCAGCATCCCTTTCTGTTCCACAATCTCCATCAAATTGGTGTAGGTGAAAAGCTGCTATCCATTATTAAAGGAACATATGCCAGTTCATCTGTCCATCTCCTAGTTAATGGATTCCTATCAGACCCAGGCAAAATTCAAAAAGGAGTCAAGCGAGATTGCACTCTTGGTCCATTGCTCTTTGCATTGTTCTTCAACCTTTCTTACAGGAAGTCAACAATACAAGGAACTGTTGTTCTTTGCTGTGAAAGGAATAACAGTTCCTTCAACTAATATTGTATTGTGAAAATTTTATTATTCAGCTGACAATTTTTGTATTTAGAAAGAAGCATTTTAGGAGATTATCAAATTTTTGGCTTGGTGGTGTAGACAACCCACATTATGCAATATTCACTTATTTATTCTGTCTATTTTTACTATGAGAGATTTTTTTAAATGGTTCCATTCTCCTAATTCAACAATCTTATCAATTGTAGAGATGGCTGGAGAGCAATCCTAGGTAGAGACGGCTAAATCAAGGTGGTTAACTCAGATAATGCTAACCACTTGAGTATCAGTCATCAGGGTCGGCTCTACCGACGGTGCAACGCGTGCATTTGCACAGGGCGGCAATTTTTTTGGGGGGGGGGCGGCCAAAATGAAAGTGAATAAAATGAAGATGTGGAATAAATAATAATAATATTGTGTAAGATTGCAGTTTTTATAATAAGTTGACCAGTGACTTATTATGCCCATGATGCTGTTTCTATTTCCGACAATCCATCGACCAATGATACTCGCGTAATTCTCTTCGGTAATCGGAGCTATGCGAGTCATTCTTCGCTTACTCTCTTTCCCTCTTGCCTCTCCTCTCTATTCCTTGCATATGCAACAATGGAGTCTGCAATAAAACTGCATTTAAAAGTTCATTATGCAATATTATATTTCCATCTTGTGCTTGTTAACTAACTATGAATTGAATTTCCCACTGTTAGCTGTTGTTAAATTATGAATGAGAAGAATTATAATATAATAGTATCTCATTCAGAGTTTAACATAATCTGCCATTCCCAAGGCCAATTTTGTTCATCAGAATAAATGTTAAAATATTACCTACTGTTGTGTGTCACTATTTTGTATAATATGTTGTAATATATTTGTAAAAACTTCTAGTTGTTAGTTGTATTAATCATGCTAATTCTTAGTATTGGGTATGCATACATTGTGAACTAAACACGGGAACTTAGAACTTAATCCGATTATATGAATTACTGCCTGAGGCAAGACACGTGTACTAGAAAATGAGTCATATACGAAGTAATTGAAATTTTCACTAGAGTCCTTCTCTTAGAGTAATGGCTGTCGATACTGTAATCTCCAGAATGTTTCACTTGTTTTTGAGCGTGTATTAAGTTGATTTTGCTCAGTGTTAGTGACTGTTACAGTGATAAGATTTTTTTTGAGTTTTATGTAAATTAGTAGTTAGTACAGTGTTTCAACCTCCATTAATTACTAAATAATACCATACTAATAATAATATTTTATTGTAGGGTTTAAAACAATTTTAATATTCAAATAGATTACAATGTTCGATAAAAGAAAAAAACTATCAGGTGCAGAATATCGCAAACGGAAACTGGAAAAAGAACGTGATATTCAAAAACATAGCGGGACTTTACTTAAATATCTAAAAACTGAATCGGCTGATGTAGGGCAGGAGGAAATAAGTAAATGTACCGAAACCAATGATTCTGAGCTCGTGGCAAGTACTTCTAATTCGGATCCCAGTAAGTAACATAAACATTGCAAGGAATCCCGAAATTAAGATTTTCGAGATTTCGAAAATGACAATTTCCGAATCTAGAGATTTAAGTGATGAACTTGATAGGTACACTGATCCAGCTAGATGGAATCCTTCTTTAAGCGATGCCGAAAGACTGGAAATCGTAAAAAAGGGCCCGCCAGAGAAAAAAACCAAACAGTGATTTCATTTTTCCACACAGCTCTAATGGTAGGAAATTTTCATTAAATTTTTACACCAGGGAACTAAGCAATGGAGAACATATTAATCGATCATGGTTAGTGTATTCAAAAGAAAAAGATTCTGTATTTTGTTTCTGCTGTAAGTTGTTTTCCTGTAATGTAATTCACTGATGGGTATAATGATTGGGGTCATTTGTATGTGTATCTTAATGAACACAAGAAATCCAAAAACCATTTGGAGTCCCATAAAAAGTGGATTGAATTATTGTCCAGGCTTAAATTAGAACAGACAATTGATTCAATGTAGCAAAAGTTATTAAATTCAGAAATTCGGCACTGGAGGAGCATAATAGAATGCCTAATTTTTTTGATGATGAAAGTTTATTTTTCACTTGGTTAGAGTATAATAATTTTAGTTTAATCCTTTATCCAAGTGTGAGCAAACAAAGTTTGCGCCTGAAAGTATCTTCAGGACTGGGTTAAGGTGGTACAACACCAGGGCAACTCGTTGCAAAGGTGGAGCAAGCTACCAACACTCCTATCTCAGTATCTCCTATAATGCAAAACACATCTCCTTGCGGATATGTCTAATGTTATGCATTAAGGGAAGGGCCAATACCCACTGGGTAGTGGCCCTTCCCTTAACCACGCTACCGGCAGACGTCTATAGACGTTCAGTTTATCATGGATGCGAAGTGCTTATTAAAATTGTAATACCATTGTTATAACAATGAAATATATGATGGATACGAAGCGTATGCGGATGCGTATTTGATCCATAACGGCCGGTAAGGTGGTTAATGCATAACATTGATGTAGAAAAACTGAAAGACCCAAACATAAATAAAAGTGCCAAGACACAGCTTAACCTGCGATTACAACAGGTACACTGGATAGTGGCCGTTCCCTTAATGCATAACATTAGACATATCCGCAAGGAGATGTGTTTTGCATTATAGGAGTGTTGGTAGCTTGCTCCACCTTTGCAACGAGTTGCCCTGGTATTGTACCACCTTAACCCAGTCCTGAAGATACTTTCAGGTGCATACTTTGTTTGCTCACACTTGGATAAAGGATTAAACTAAAATTATTATAGAATGCCTAATTGCTGTTGTCCGGTTCTTGGGTCAACAATGCTTACCATTTTGTGGAACATCTGATAATTTATATGACCCTAATAATGGAAATTTTTTACAGCTTGTTGAACTGATTGCCAGATTTGACAGTGCTATGTCTGAACATTTAATGAGAGTATCTTGTGGTTCGGCCCAACATTATCTTGGGAAAAATATTCAAAATGAATTGATTGCTCTCTTCTCTGGAACCATAAAAAAACAAATAATTTCTATGGTTGAGAAAGCTAAATATTACGTCATAGTTGCAGACTGTACTCCCGATGTAAGCCACATTGAACAATTAACATTAATTGTAAGATTTGTCAATACGGATCCAACTGATATCAACATTCATGAACATTTTCTTGGTTTCATTTCTGTAGAAGCCACTACAGGCTCAGCGCGTTAACCGAATGTATCGTAAGAAAATTATCAGACATGAATATTCCAATCGCAAACATGCGTGGCCAGGGTTATGACAATGGATCGAACATGAAAGGAAAGCATTCAGGAGTTCAACAACATTAGGACTTGAACCCAAGAGCTTTTTATATCCCTTGCTGTTCTCATTCTCTCAACTTGGTGGTCAGTGATGCCGCAATGTCATCTAGAGAATGTGTTTTTCTCAGTGTCAGCGCTGCGTTGGGGAATTCTTAAGACACATATTACAACCCTAATGCCGAAGCCATTAAGTACAACTCGCTGGAATCTAGAATCAATGCTATTCATCCTTTAAGATACTATATTGAGGAGTTTTATTATGCACTGGTAGAAATTGCTGATGATGAGTCAGTAGGCAAAATGGCGAGACACGAAGCCGAAACCCTTGCTCTAAAACTTAGAGACTTTAAATTTTTATGTTGTCTGGTTATATGGCACTATGTTTTAAATGAAATTAATGTTGCGAGTAAACTGTTGCAAAGCATAAAGATGGAATTGTCTAGCACCATAACAACATTGGGTAATGTTTTCAAAAGTCTTAAGAATCTCAGAAATGATAAATCATTTCAAAATTTTCTTGTCGATGTTACAACATTAGCTGAGAAAGTCGAAGCTGATGCTGATTTGAAACCAACATTCGAAAGTACCAGATTGTGTCAGCAGAAAAAGCAGCATGATTATGAAGCAAGAGATGAACCTATTTTAGATCCCAAAACAAAATTCAAAGTTGAGTTTTTCTTTTTTTATTATTGATGTTGCAACTAATTGTATTGAAGAAAGGTTCGAGCTATTGGAACATCATAGTTCACATTTTTCATTTTTATATAACATCTCTAAATTAAAATCTGAGACGACAAATGAGCTCTTAGACAATTGTAAAAACCTAGAAGCCATTTTAACACATGAAGAAAATAGAGACATCGATGCAATTGCGCTATGTGATGAACTGAAAGTAGTGTCCAAATTAGTACCAGAAAATATGCCGCCAATTGAAGTTTTTCGTTTTATTGTTGAAAATAACTTTGCTCCGAATGTCACTGTCGCCCTAAGAATATTACTGACATTGCCTGTGACGGCAAGTGGTGAGCATAGTTTCTCAAAACTGAATTTTATTAAAACTTACTTACGCTCAACAATGGCCGAAACTAGATTGGAAGGTCTTGCCATGATTTCAATTGAACATGAAATCGGTCAGAAATGAGACTATGCAGACCTAATTTCTGATTTTGCAAATATGAAAGCAAGAAAAATGTATTTTTAACCAGTAGATACTAAAAACAATATAAATTCTAATTAAAATAATATGAAAATAGTGCTAAAACTATAACGTGTACATTCTATAGTTAAGTGTAACTCAACAGTTCACCATTGTACAAGTGAAGATCATTCCATATAAGTAATAAATTATTACTACATTTCATTGAATGTCAATTGATGAAGTCGATGGTTTATTTTATGAATATGCAGTATTTTAATCACTTTATCAGTGCATTATTATTGATGGTACTATATTTAAAATTAATGGTCATGAAGCTAATGTTGAACATAATGGTTTTCAAAATTCCAAAAGTTAATTTGAGGTTGGTGCTGGGGCAGCAAGTAATGGATTGCATGGGGCTGCAAAAATTCTAGAGCCGGCCCTGTCAGTCATCTTTGTGTTTTAGTTTCAATTGGTCTTTGGTTGTTCACCTGCATGAGATTGGTAGCCTTTGGCTATATGACAATATAAAAGGGCTGAGGCCTTTTCTGTCTCTCATGCTATCTATCTGGCTTTTCTTTCTCCTAAGGCTATCAGGCTCTCTTGCACCCCCTATACTAACTACTCTAGGCTAATGATGAGCACCCCTTTTTCATTTCAATAAGGATCGAAACTGGTCTGGGTAGTGACCCTTCCCATAATGCATTTCATTATACTTTTTTGTAAGGATATGTGCTTTGCATCATGGGATACTAAGGCAATTGATGCGAAGTCATTAGCCTCTATATACAAATAATCCAGTCGTGAAGTTACTTCGCATGCAAATTTTGCTTGCATAAAGGATTAAACCAAGAATTATAATTTCTTGGCATCTTTAATTTATAGATTTGAAGTTAACAACTTCTATATACAAGTAGCCTTGTCCTTTTTTAGTTTTTTAATAATAAGGTGATACACCTTTTTTACTACTTGCAGATGGAAAATATATTACTTGTGCATTAAATCAACCTTATCAGATGTCGCGTGGTGGCAGACCCAGGTAAGAGAAGATCGAGAAGCCTAAGACAAAATCCTTCTTGACACTTTTAAAGCTCCAGACTTCTGTTGTACGGATGATCTCTCGAAACTTCCATATATGGTCATGTGTTGACATCTGAACATGATGTCATACTTCACGCATCTTTTGAAATTGCTATATATGGACATAAGTTAACAGTGTTACATAATGACACTATGCACCATATTATTGAAACAAAGGCCTATGATTAAGTCATTACAAAATACAAAATTATTGCAGACAAAATTAACATTTCTTTAAGTGCATTTCCCCTAAAAAAATATGTAAAACCAAACATGGTTACTTATCATGAGATTTTTACACTTGTTTTGTTTCTTGTTTTTTCTTATTTACTTCCTTTCATCATTTTGTTAGTATTTCTATTTTAGAAACTACAGTCTTTCCATAAGTACTGTTACAACTTCTGCACATTCCCACGCTGTGCACAGTCAACATTCACTGGTTTATCAGTAGAGAGGGAGTTGTCTAGTTGTACAGGTTAACGTGCATTGGAGAGATTATGAGAAGCATGCAGTTGTAATAGCACTTCACAAGGTTGGAATGCAGCCACCTGTTATTTTCAGCATGCTTAAAACAGTTGGGATCAGTAGGATGTTTGTATATCGGACTGTTAACCATTAAAACAATACAGAAGTATCTGACTAAAGAAAAGGTCAACCTTGCTGTGTTAGGATGCAACAGCTTGTGAGAGTTATGATGTTGATAAAGATGAACATTTCACAGAGAATAATGCCACATGTACTAACTGATAACTTGTTGGTGAGAGCCTATCGTTGTTCTACTGGACACTTCCTTACCCCACAACTTGTGCAGCAGACAGTGATAAAATCAAAGTCACTTCTCTGGCCATACACAAATAACAGAACCGAGATATCCTCTTCACAGATGAGAATATTTTCATCTTGAGTTGTTTAACCACTAAAGCAATTGGGGTATATGCTCTGGATGGTCACAGCACATGGCATAACACCAAGGATTCAGAGAGGTCATCACCCTGTGTTAGTGATGGTTTTTTGTGGGGATGACGTATCAGAGGATATCCAAGTTGCATTTCTGTGAGAAAAGGGTTAAAACCGCTGCCAAAGTGTATTAAGACACCATGCTGGAACTTGCGGTACAGCCCCTGAACAACAGCTTGTTTCATGGTAGGCAGTTTACCTTTCAGCAGGACTCAGCCTCCACACAAGGCGAGGGCCACACAACACTGATTTGCCACCTTGAAGTCCTGATCTAAATCCATTTTTGACTTAAACACAGTCAGAACTTGAGAGATTAGCATGCAAAAAAACAACACCCCAGCATTGTGAGCCTGAAGGTGGATTTGGAGTGAGCAGTGGCAGCATTTTTGTTGGATGTTGTTGTGCCATTATTGATATGTGGCCTCACAGGCTTCAGGTGTGCATGAAGGCAAAAGGGAAACATTCAGTGCTGCTATATGCACATTACACATGTGGTTTGTACATGCAGAAAGCTGTAAATGATTTACTGATAGATTAATGGTTTATTGCTGTTGAAGTTCTAACGATATTTATGGCTAGACTAGCTACTAAGTATGTACATTTCTCACATGTGGAGCTAGTTTCTGATTAGTAATGATATAATCAATTATAGAGATCTTGATCTTCCTCTGCCATTCTAAATATACAATAAAACCATGTTTTTACAATCCCGCGATTTACGTTTTTCTGCCAGTTACGGTATTTTCCGTTGGTCCCATCTTAAGGTCTATTCTTACAATATATTGTTTTCCCATCATTAGCAACTTGATGTGGACTTTATTTCCCATGATTTGCGTTTTTTTTCTCGGGTGGCAACACTGATTTTCGAATTGATTTCCTTTCATTCAAATCGATTTCTGTGAAATCTGTGCATTTCTGTTCCCAGATGGTGTTGCTTTCGGCTGTAGTTTCGTTTCTGCCATCACGGTGACTTGCATGCTTGCAGCAGTGATGTAGTGATGAGCGATACTGTGATTTTTCAATCACAGTACGAATTGATACTGTGAAGTTTTCATATCAGTAAGTTTAAACTGTCGAGTAGCTTGTGCCACCCATAACGTGTTGTGATGTGATTTCACATTCACAGTGCTGTATTGAAATTGTGAACAAGGATCATACACAAATTGTGAAATCACATTCACACTTCTACCAAGTAACAGTTGTTACTTGTGAATATTAGATATCAGTGAATAAACTACAGTTCATGAAATATCGCTTCACTAGCTTGCAGTATTGGTATTTGTAGTTGCAATTCAGAAGCACGTGCTATATTGTAGAATTTCTGCTACATAATTTAGCTTGTGATAGGTGCTTTCAAGTTGTGGTGGTGGATGATCCATGTTAGTATCATGGAGGAAAAAGACAGAAAATATATTTCAGTAGAAGAAAAGATGGCAATTCTGTGATGTGTAGATTGGTATGCCAGAACGTGTGTGCAATTAGCAAAAGATCTTGTACTCTCCGTGTCCACTTTGAACACGATAGTAAAAAACAGGTCAAGCATTGAATTCAATGCAAAGCAATCTGCCACTATGTCAAAAAAAACGAAAATATATCTGGACATCGACATATGATGAATTGGATAAACTTGTGGCGGAGTTTGTTTGTTTCTATGAGAACATTGGGTTTACTCCGAGCAAAAGCCCTTGAATTTGCTGCGAGGTTGGGGATTAATGGTTTTATTGTATCAAATAGATGGATTGATCGTTTCAAGACTCATCACAATATTGTGTATAATCAAGTATGTGGAGAAAGTATTGTTGCAAGGGAAACTGTAAACCAGTGGAAACCTGAACTAAAGACTATTATTCAGGACAACAACTGAAAAATATTTTTAATGCTGATGAAACTGGGCTCTTTTATAACATTCTGCCAAGTAAAATGTGTTTTAAAGGAGAGAAGTGTCAGATGGAAAACTCAGCAAGCAGAAGGTAACTGTTTTGCTCATGGTCAGTGGTGATGGATCAGAAAAATTACCTCCACTGGTAATTGGTAAATTTAAAAAGCCAAGGTGTTTTAAGAACGTGAAAATCTGCTTACTAAGTATGATGCCAACAACACAGCAGCATCTTCATATGCATATGCACCATGCATTCTCTGGATGCTAAAATGGGGACAAATCACCACAAAATACTACTACTGCTAGACGAATGTCCTGCACACCCTGAAGATCTGCAGCTCAGAAACATTAGATTAGTGTTCTTTCCTCCTAATTGTACAAGTGAGCTTCAGCCAGTAGATCTGGGCATCATCCATGCATTTAAATGGACATATAGAAAAATGCCTGTTGAAAAAGCTGTGTTTATGCATGGTAATGGTATGGACCCAAAACAAATGACCATATCAATCCTTGTTGCCAAAGCATGTTACTCCTGAAACCATAATCCAACTGCTTCCGGAAGGCAGGAGTTACGTTTGTGGAAGAGGAGGAACAACTACAAGAGGAAGATGATATGTCAGAGCCCAACAACTGGTATGTGATGGATGAGTCTTCCTCATTTCAAGACTATGTTGATGATTAAATCAATGGTACCAAGCATAGAAGACACCCTTTCTTTAACCACCTTAGTGAAGAAGAAGAGGAAGTGGTTGAAGAAGACTGTGATCAAGAACCTACCATTCCTACTAGTAAAGAAGCAATGGAAGCTAACTCTGTTTTGAGGCAGTATATTGCAAGTGCATCAAGAGACGATGGAGTATTTAATGCCTTATACACTGTGGAGAGGCAGATGGAACTTATAAGAGTGCAGAAAAAGCAAAAACAATCAAGAATTAAAGATTTTTTTTAAATAGATAAATGTAAGTAATTGTAAATTCATTTATTTTCAGTTATTAAATTTTGTAATCTAGTATGTGGAGTCACCTACTAGCAGTAAGTCATCTTTTAGCCTTTTTTAAAATGTTTTTTACATTTTTTACATTTTATATTTACACTTTTTTCCATCAGTCCCATGTAAAGTGTAAAAAAGGAGTTTTACTCTATTATTTTAAAATTATTTCAAATACAGAAGTCTAATAATTCTTTGCCATTGTTATTCATGCAAATTTCTCTATATTTACCTGACATTTGGGATTAGATTATTTCCAGTTCTAGCATTAAGATCGCCTGCTATTAACATTTCAGTCATATTCTTTCTTTCTTTCTCCTATTCAAGAGGCTTTGCAAATTGCATTCCTTCAATCTGTCTTCATATCTCACACATCCAAAAGACCAGTTCCATCTTAGTTAGTCTTGTCCAGAGTTACTAAGATGGAACTGGTCTTTTGGATGTGAACTAGAAGACCATGATGAAAACTAGAAGACCAAATCTGTGCACAGTGAGGCCTGACCAAGGTCCTCCACATCATTGCCATAATCTGATGTGATGACTTAACAACTTGTTCAATGTGACCTCTGAACCTCATATCCTTGTTGACTACCCGAAGATCTCTTGTCCTCTCAACCTCCTTCAAAATTTCCCCATCAAGTGTATACTTTGTATTCCATTGTCGCCTATCAAATATCAGAACCTTACACTTTACAACAATGAACTGATAGTTCCATACTGTTGCCCACTGAGTACAATCTGTTCAGGTCTTTCTATTAGGCCACAGTATCTTCTTGATTCCTCATCACTTCCCCCACTTTTGCATTATCTGCAAACAGTTGTATATCAGCAGTTAAATCCCTCCCATTATCATTATTGTACTAATTAAATAAGAATGGTTCCAACAGATCCCTGCAGCACACCACAAATAACGTTCCTCTCTGGGATACTGCACTTGTCTCTCCCCCAATACAGAACTTGCTGATACCTATATGAAAACCAGCTGCCTATCCAACTTGCTAATCTATCATCCAATTCCATCTGCTCCAGCTTAGTTACCTACTTGTGGTGTGGCTATCTATCAAAAGCCTTTGCAAAATCTGAGTATACCACTTTTTATTCACCTCCCTTGTCCAGTACATTTATCAACTTGTTAAAACACGACCTCCATTTAACAAACCCATGCTGACAAGCACAGAGAATACCACTGTTATCGACCCACTTTTGTATTCTAGCTCTCATCAACCTCACCAATACCTTAACTAAAACTCCAGATACACAGTTATTAACCACCTGACCGGCCGTTATGGATGAAATACGCATTCTCATGTGCTTCGTATCCATCATATATTTCAATGTAATATTGGTATTACAATTTTAATATGCACTTCATATCCACGATAACCTTGACGTCTATAGACATCTTGGCCAGTAGCATGGTTAAGAGATGCTTGAGTCACGAGAGGTTTCTTCAATTAACATGAAAGAACACAAGGGATAAGTAATAATACCATTTATTTAAGGCCATATATTTTAGCTTGAATATTACAGGCCATCATCAGTGACAGCAATAATTAATTACAAAATAGAAAGCAAACAAGGGATTTGAAAAAGCAAGAGCTATGTAATGTTATATATAAAACAACACAATGATATAACTGAGAAAATATTGATAATTCAAATCAGCTAACTCCTTTTTGTTCCAATATAGGGAGTAAACGAGGCTATTTAAACCCTGTCTAACTTTTGGGGACTGAGTGGGCGGTTCAATCTCCACTGGTAGCCAATCAGAGATAGCTGGCCCAAGGCTATCACTAATTAATTGGTATGCAGTGAAGAAAACGGCTAATAAGTGCCGTCATCTCGTGGTCCCTAACCCTAATACAATATTTTTAGTGCCTGAAAATAGTGTGGGTTTGAAGGCTGATTTCCTTGAGTTTACAGAACTAAAAACCCAAGTTTCCAGGAGAAAAAACCTGTTTGCCCATGCCTGAGATCAACTAACTCGGGAACCGGTCTCAAAAAGGCTTAGAAAATGTTCCTCCAGTCAGCAACTAGACTCGAACTTATAAGTCTTTCTTCATGCGTCAAGCGTCGTAGAGTGCAAAGCCTACTTCTACATAGGCTTTTTTAAAATATCAGCTAATGCCTTTTTGTTTCTGTTTTTCATTGATAATTCATTAGCTCTTAAAAAAATATATTGTGTGCTTAAAATAAGATTTTCCCATATCTTAGATAGAGAGAGAGGCAGTTGCTCCAATTTAAGTTCAGACAGTGAAGTAAAGCCTCAGCACTTTTCTTGCAGTCATTCAAATTATACTGACATCGATGAAGTAACCTTGTTTCAGACCAGATTTATAAACAGTGGCTTTTCAGAAAGGACCAAGCAACAGCTTTTTAATTTTGAAATCTGAAAAATCTGGCTTGGCAAGATTTTTCAGATTTACAAGATTGGGGTTCTTGTATTCTCTCCTCCACAGAGAATCTAGTTTGTCCACAGTAAGAATGATGAAGTCACAAAAAAGTTGATAGACACCAGGGTGAGCTAGAGGAGACCATTATCTTTTGAAGATGGAAACCATGGTGATTATTTGTTGATGGGAAGAAAAGTAACTACTAAATTGCATTTCTTAAGAATTATGGAAATGGGTTCTGAGTTGCTAGAAATGCAAGGAATTGGAATTCGACTTTTCTGTTTTTGCTATTTGAGCCAGGATTATAGGAATTTAAAAGCTGTTGCTTGGTACTTTCTGAAAAGCCATTTAGTTTTATATATCATTTGATGTTTAAGAGTTCCTGCTGTAATAGTTGAAGTGTAGAACAAATAGTACAAGCACATCGCAATAAAGTTTTTATAATTCCATCTTCTGTGATGGATGGAATCCATCACAGAAGATGGAATTCATTCAACGAGCTGATTGCTGTTGAATGTAGCATCCAGTGAATGAAGGAGTAGAATATTTAAAAAGAACTATTATGAGCTTCCTCGCTCTCCTTGTCTTTTCTATCCTCATGAAAAACATTGTATTCCTCCATTTTTTTCCCCTATCAGTACATCATCCTCATTCAACCATGTTTCATTTATTCCAACAACTTTTGGATGATGAAACTAAGTCAGTAAAACAATTTTATCTCACTTATTTCTGATGCTCCTGGCATAAATACAGCCATTCACTTTTAAGTCAATAACCAGTTCCTCCCAGGCCACCTGTTGATTGTGATTTCTCCACTACACCTGTCCTTGCTCTTGTCTCTCTATGCCGTGTCTTCCTGTCTACTCTGACTCCCTCTTCCTCTTGCATTCCCTTTCTCTCTCTCTCTCTCTCTCTCTCTCTAACTCTCACCCTACTACTACTACTATTTCCATTAACAAGCACTTCAGTCTCATCTGTTCCACTCTGCTGATCTTTCACTTCACCTCTTGTTCCTTTGATCTCTTGCTTGCATCACTCAAGGCACTTCCTTCTAGCAACAGTCTTTCCAGTTCATTCACACAAAGTCATTCAAATGCAATCTATTACTTTTGTACAAATCCATTCTTCTATCAAATGATCTATCATCTCAACTCATCATTGTCATGCTTTGGCAACATGCTGACAATACTTCATACTACACTTCTTTCATTCTCCTCAATAACTTCCTGATATTCATCCTTACATTCTCAATAATATATTTACTCCAGACATCTAAAATATCTTTATCTTTAGATTTCATGCCATCTTTATCACCTCTGACACTCCTTTTACAATACTTTTTCCTCCTTTTCAAACCTTTTTTTTTTTTTTCAAAAATCTCAAGAACATTTTGCTTCTTCTGATATTTATTTTTTCATTCTTACCTAACCTAGTACTTTCCATGGTGTTTTGTTAGCTTCTTTTACACATAACTTAGCTCTCCTACATTTTTCTCTATATTCTTTTAGGGCATCTGCCAACTTATTTGCTATGAAATTTTGGTATGTTTTATTCTTTTCTAGCACTGCTAATAATGTGTGTACTCTTGTATTCAACTTTTGAAAGAATTTAAGTCTACAGTAAGCCTGTAAAAGCTGCTCAACTTCAATTCTTTCAAAAACTTTCTTAGATGTTGTGCTTTCAATGTGATATTCATTTTTAAACTACTTAAAACTAGATGATGATCATTCAGTTTCAAATCCTCTGTATACTATTAATGTTTAAGAGTTCCTGTTATTGTATCCTGAACTAGCATGAAGCTATTGCTGTCAACAATAACATAGTCAGTAAAGCTTTTCTTACTACCTGTCTTCTCTCCATGTGAATTTGTGACCATCTTTATGTTGGAACTTGGTATTAGTCATGAAACTTTGAAGAGAAATCCAGTAGTACTTATCATTATTATTTTCTCTAGTTTGTCATTTTTTCTAATTCCTTCATGTCTTTCTTAGGATAGCCTTCTGTGAAACTGTAGATGCAAATTAGTTTAATTGTCCATCGCCTCATTTTGAAGCTTGCCCATATAATTTTACTTGAAAGTTCCTTCCAGTCAAGAAGTTCATCTATATTTGGTATAATGCTCTTGCTAGTCATTCCTTTCTTTGATCATTATTGTCCAAATGTAACATTTTATATTTATTATTGTGATATTTGTTATTTAGAAGGATTTTATCTGTTTTAGTCTTCTTTGTATTAGTAGTACTAATCCATATAATATTTTTCCAGTTTTTCTGCAAGCTCAGTTTCCTTTCCATTGATACTCCTTAAGTTGATGGTTTCTTATTTTCACTGTTTGCTCTCATTCCCTTATGAAAGCAACAGGGACTAATTTAATCAGATGATGCCTTCAGCTGACATGAAATCTCATCATGTACCATCATACCATTAGTAGCCTGAGCACTCTCAATGGGTGCTCAGGCTACTATGACAGCACTACATGATAAAGTTTACATTATTATAAATCTCCTATGCACAATTTTCCCTCAAATTAGTTTACTTGTCAGCACTCCAGTATTGTCATATCTAACATTTTGTGCTTCTAAGGCACTTCTGATGAATCAATCCACCTAGGCCTTGGTTATCTTCTGGGTCTTTGTCCTGCCATTGTCACAGCATCAAACACCTATTTTAATATTCATCCAAAATATTAAACACCTATTTTGATAACCTTTCCTCACCCATTCTATTTAAGTGGCCATAACACCTTAGCTTAGCTCTACTTACACATTCTTGATTGCTAACAACAATGTTAAGTTCCTTTCTAATATCTTCATCATGTATATATCTGATTTAAGCCAAATAGAAAGTAAAATTTGTTCAGGACTGTTTATTCTATAATATCATAATTTTATTATTTTATAGAAAATGAAGATTTATCAGAGAGTGAAAAGGAAGAAGATGATGATGATGATGACGAGGAAGCTGAAGAACAAGATTCTGTATCATGTGCTGATAGGACTAAAAGAAAACAAAAAGTTAGGTGAGTTATTACACAGATATTCCATGACTCACTTATGCTACAATATGATATAAGATGTAGACATTTAGGTTGTGGTTTTACTTTTAATTTATGATTTAATCATTGTTCCATTTTGTAACAAAGCACCAGGCTTAAAATGGCTTTTTTTTTTTTTTTTTTTTTTTTAAAGCAACAACCAAGTTTCTAAATTGGCAACATAAAATGGATATAAAATTGCTGCTTGAAAATGTAAAACTGTAGTATAGTCAGAATTAATATCTTTCTAAATAAAGTAATGTGTAGGACTCTATTAGCATTTGTGTTACAAAAACTGACAAGCTTGAAAGAATGTATCCATCAAATTCTGTTTCACTTGGGTGGAAATTCTGCCAAAACTCGTGTATGTTAATTTAGGACTTGGAAAAGAAATTATGAGCAGAATTCAAGCAATTGCAAAATTTGTTTGCCAAATTATGAATCATGCCTATGCTGGAGTTTTACAGTTATATATAGGAAGATTCTGTTTCCATCATGTGGTGGGAGGATGCTTGTATGTTCTTATGATTCTGTGAGCATACTGGCAGTAGCATTGCTATCAGTAGTGTCTCCCAAGCCAGACAGGTCACATAGAAGGGATCAAAGGAAGAATCATCTTTGTTCTCTAGGTTGGGGTGGGGGGTTGAATATGGGGCTGATAATGCCATCTCATAAAAAATGAACTGGTCACAAAACAAGTATCAAGTAATCTTTACTGGATGGACTTAAATGGATATCAACCCAAGCCTTGGCATAATGGGGTCCAAATAGGTTCATGGAATGCAAAAAAATTGTATAGAGTCAGATCATTTCAAGAACTTACATATGAATTAAATAGATATAAAATGAATATAGGCAATACAAGAGACAAGATGGATGGGGGGGGGTAATATGAAGAAAGATAACCTTTTTCTATTTTATGGTGCAAACAACTCTGATAAGCACAAATTTGGAATAGTTTTGGAACATATCATATATGAATAGAAAAATTATGGTCATTTCTGATGAACTTGAAGCTTTTAATGAAAGAATAAGCAAGCTAAGAGCATGAGATAACTTATTTTATAAGGATTTTTTGAAAGATAACTTTTATTAATGTACATGCATCCATGGAAGTTGCAGAATGGAAAATAAAAGATAAATTCTATGAAAAACTGTAACTTATCCTTGAAAACATTCCATGACAAGATATTATCCTATTAGGAGATTTCAATGCAAAAATTGGAAAAGAAGAAACATAAAAAAAATTATTGGAAGCCAATGTCTTCATGAAGAAATAAATATTAATGAAAAAGGTTGATTAATTTGGCTGCATCTAGAAATTTAATAATAAGCAGTATACTATGTTTATGAGGAAGAATATACATAAACTAAGATAGATAGAACTCTCCTGATGGATATACATTCAATCAAATAGACCATATCATAATAAATTGCATCTAGAATATCTGGAGTATCAGAGAAGCTGAGTGTGATAGTGACCATTTCCTAATCGCTGTTTTTAAGCTCAATTAAGAGTAAATATTTTTCAACATATCTGAGATATAGTATTAACAAACTAGATAAAACATGAATTAAATAGATATAAAATGATGACGAGGACACTGAAGAACAAGATTCTGTATCATGTGCTGATAGGACTAAAACAAAAAGTTAGGTGAGTTATTACACAGATATTCCATAACTCACTTATGCTGCAATATGATATAAGATATGGGCATTTAGGTTGTGATTTTACTTTTAACTTATGATTTAATCACTGTTCCATTTTGTAGCAAAGCACCAGGCTTAAAATGGCTTTTTTTTATCCTGAACTTTCTGACGGAAAATGGTAAATCCTTAAAAGAAGACGTCGGCAAACTTGCAGGAGAATGCAATTTCAATTCCAGAAATATCATCAAATGCCATCATATTGGACCCATAAACAAAAGAAACTTTTCACTTTTCGTGAAAGTGACCTGCAACTCGCCAATAAACACAACCAAATTTATAACAGCGATAAACAACAAGCTAAAGGACACTTGCCCCCAGTTGTGCATACGTGCTCGACCTGATTTAACCTTTGCCCAGAGAGAAAAAAGATGCCAACTCTGAAGACAACTAGAAGAAAAACGCCAAAATGGAGACAACAGTTGGGTGATAGACTACAAACAATCCAAACTAGTACAAAAACCAAGTGATGCCACTAGCATCCACCAAGGACACCAGCATACAGGCACTGCATAGGAAACATGCAAGACCCTTGGGGTCAAATCCATGTTTCACAGAACCTTGCATATCCACTTCACCAACATCCACGGCCTCCACTCCAACCTTAATAGCATCCACTACCGTCTGCAGTCTGCCAAACCCCACCTACTCTTTTTAACAGAAACTCAAATCTCAACCTTCCTAACTATACACTTTTTAACTCCTTTCGACCCAAGGGTGGCGTCTGTGCATATATCCGCTCTGGCATACCCTTCCAGAGAACAACTAACTTAGAATCGCCCGACTTTGACCTTCCTTTGAAGATATCCCTCTCCCACTCAGTCAAATTTATTTGCTGTCTCTATTGCTCTCCTAACACCACCAATCACTCTGAGCTCTTTCATTTCCTCTTCCTAAAAGTTGATTTTCTCCAGTCCCACTCTCCTAACAGCAAAATCATCCTCCTAGGTGATTTCAACGTCCATAACACCAATTGGCTTTCCTCTTCCAGTTATACAGATCCTGCAGGCAGAGATGCTGAAACATTTGCAGTCACCAATGACCTCACACAAATTGTTCAAAAACCAACCAGAATACCAGATAACCCAAACCACTCCCCAAATACCCTAGATCTCTTCCTTACTAATGACCCCTCCAAATATGCAGTGAATGTAGTGAGCCTCCTGGGCAATTCTGACCACAACTTAGTGGTCAGAATCTCCTCTCCCATGCAACAATGCTTACACAGTCACTTCCACACGAGTAGTTTGGCATTATAACAGTGCCAAATGGGACAGTCTCTGACACTACTATGTGTCATTCCTATGGTTAGACTTTTGTTTCCGGTCTTCCAGTCCAAACATATGCACTGAACACATCACCAAAGTGATGCGCACTGGCATGAAAACATATATTCCCCACACTACTCAGACCTGCCATCCCCTAACTAAACCCTGGTTTTCCAAAAAATGTGCCAAGGCTGTACAAATGAAAAATCAGGCATACCACAACTGGCTCAAATCAAGAACCCCATCCTCATTCAATGCCTATGATGAAGCCTGTAGCAAATGCAAGAAAATTATCAATACTTCCAAAACAGAATTTGAACAGGAAACTTGCAGCCTGTCCAAATGGCAGCCGTGCCTTTTGGTCTCTTGCCAAAGCAATTGGCCGTAACTTTTGCCCTACACTATTCCGACCTCTATCATACCCAGATGGCTCAATTGCAACATCACCCATAGAAAAAGCTAATCTCCTGTCATCACATTTTGCCTCCAATGCACACATAACTGACAATGGCAAATGCCCTCCAGTCATTCCACTACTCAACATACAATGTCCCCCCCCCTCCCTGTATCCTTTTGCCAAAAAGACACCACTAACCTGTTGTCTTAATTAGACACAAAAAAGTCTCCTGGCCCTGACGGCAATCCTCCAATTATCCTGAAGGTCTGTGCGTCGGAACTGACTCCAATCCTATGTCACCTGTACACACTCTCTTACTCCACTGGTATATATCCCAACACCTGGAAACTGGCCTATAACCCATTCCCAAAAAGGGTGACAAATCACTGCCATCTAACTACCGCCCTATCTCACTCACTTCAGTCCTATCTAAAGTAATGGAGAAAATCATCAACTCTCAACTCCTAATCTACCTTGAAGATACCTGGCTATTAAGCAACTACCAGTACGGATTCTGCCAAAGCCATTCAACAGGAGATCTACTCTCATACATCAGCCATCATCGCACAAACGTCATGGAGAAATTCGGTGAATCCCAAGTAGTTGCACTTGATATCTCCAAAGCCTTCAACTGAGTCTGGTACAAAGGCTTACTTGGCAAACTCCCATCATTTGGACTGCCTCAGGACCTCTGCAGATGGATTACTAACTTCCTGTCCGGACGCACACTATGTGTGATGGTAGACGGCTCCCTATCCTCTCACCATCCAACTAATGCTGGGGTCCCACAAGGTTCAGTTCTCTCACCGACCCTCTTCTTTCTATATGTCAATTACCTACTTCAGTTGACCTCTAACCCAATACACAGTTTTGCAGATGACAGCACATTACATTCCTCTCTTTCATTTGACAAACCCTACTCTACACAACCCACAGAACATCAACCACCACTGCCCTTAATTCTGACCTCCAAGCCATCTGCCAATGGGGCTCAGATAACCTTGTCAACTTCAACGCTAGTAAAACCCAGTTCTGTCCTATTTCTCACAAAAAAGAACCATTTTCCCCTAGCATTGTTTTCGATAACACTCAAATTCTCAGACAAGATGAAATTTCTCTTCTTGGAATTACTTTGACATCAAGCCTCTCCTCGCATAAGCACATCACAACCATTGCATCCTCAGATTCCAAAAAACTAGGTTTTCTCTTTTGCTCAAGATGCTACTTCACCTCTAAACAGCTGTTAACACTATACAAGTCACAAATCTGCCCAGCTCTCGAATACTGCTCTCACATCTGGAGTGGAGCTCCAAAAAGCTCCCTCAAAATGCTTGACTCAATACAGAGGAGAGCAATTAGACTAATAAATGACCCATCCCTCACCAACTCACTTCCCCCACTTTCACATAGACACTTAGTCTCTGCAATCTGTGTATTCTATAAATATTTCTATGAAAAATGCTCATCTGAAACAGCATCAATAATTCCCCCACCTTGTACTAAGCCCATTGGAACACGTACAGCTGCCACCCAACATCCTTTCACAGTACACCTCGAAACCCACAGAACAAGTTTCTTTTCCTCCTCATTCATCCCTGCTACTACAGTACTGTGGAACAGTCTTCCCCAGACGTATTTCCCAAGGAATACAACATACAGGCATTCAAATCAAATGTAAACAAGTTTCTCCTTTCGCAACCCACCACCCATATACGGTACTAACATACTATAGGTTGGCCAACCAACCTCCTGTATATGGGCCCAACATAAAAAAAAAAAAAAAAAAGGATAAAACATAAGAGATAAGAAAATATGAGTGTGAGTTAAAAATTAAAAACCAAAATTGAAAATTAATTAGCTGGAATAGAATGAAAATATTGAAACTATCTGAAAGTATATCAAGAATAGCATAAAAAGTAGCAGCAGAACATAGAACATACAGCATAAAAATAGTTTAATGAAGAATGTGAACTGGTGATATCAGAAAAGAAAATTTTTACAAGAACAGATTAAACAAATCCAGAAATTATTATTATTATTATTACATAGCACCGAAGACTCATCGAGGGAGGGCACCAAATACAACTACTTTCATCATCTGCACCAGTGCTGACCACCACCACTAGTATTTCTACAGACAGTCACCAACATCTATGCCCACGGTGGGATTCGAACCCGCAGCCTTTTGGCTGGAGAGCAGATACACTAACCAGGCCAGCAAACAGGTGGGTAGAGTACTTTAACAAACTCCTAGACTGAGATGAACCTGAGGAACTTCTTGAATACTTAATTTTAATTAACCAAAGAAAATTTTTCTGTGAAATTAGGGGGGGAAAAAAGAATAGGTTTACATATAAAGACAACAAATAATCAACAATCAGTAATCGACAAACACTAGCTACTAGAGATGAAATAGCAAACAGGTGGATAGAGTACTTTAACAAACTCCCTGACTGAGATAAACCTGCTGAGACTTTTGAAGAGAAAACTTATCATGCTGGACACCCCCTTGAAGGTACATGTCAGGAATTGGATGATGATGATGAATTTATCATGCATGTTACACACAGAAATATTTAATTTAAACCTTCACTAATCAAAGTAGAAGAAAACATAAAACAGCTTAAAGACAAGAAAGCACCATGTACTGAGAGAATAGTAGGCAAACTCATCAGGTGGAAGTGAATTAACTACAGATATACATACAATGGTAAATTTAATATGTGAAGACAAAGAGATACCTGCACAATAGAAACAATCCCTAATCATAGCAATATATAAAAAAGGAAATAGAAATGAATGTGAAAGTTAGAGGAATATCACAGCAGTGATATTCCTCTAACTACAAAAGGCTACAAAATTTTATCTAATAATATACTAAAAGGGTCAAAGCTGTATAACTGAGAGGAGACCTCCACATAGCCTTTAAAGGAATGCGGAGAACTGACCAGGGCTTCTGAGCTAATGTCCAATCCTCACCTTCTCGTGGTGCACTCTGTTGGGTATCTACTTTGATACTGAATGAACGAGGATGGGCTGGCAATTTGGGATTTAGCCGACCAAATTGTATTCTTATTCGTTAAACCAAAATAAAAAATGATGGTACAACATGACAAAATTTCATGCCAGCTGGTGCGTCGCTTGGTTAAACAAGGCCCCTGTTGTTTTCGCCAGGGAACCAGGGTGAACAGCGAAAAGTCAGCTACTGGAAAAAATCTGAAAACACACCCCAACTCAACATCATCAGAGTTAAAGATCGGTACTATCAACATAAGAAGCCTGAATGGCAAAGAAATGGAGCTAGCTGAGGAATTACATAAGTACCAGATCGACATAATAGGGTTGACTGAAACAAAAAAGACAAAAACTGGTGAGATCTTTCTGAGCAATAAATACAAAATGTTATATTCGGGCAATGACAATCAAGGAAAAGGAGGAGTAGCCATAGTATTCAACACAAAATACGAGGCTAATCTTCTTGAATGGGAGGCAGTCTTGAGTAGAGTAATGTGGACAAATATGAGAATGGAGACTGGACAATGAGACTTATTTGTGCCTATGGTCCCACAGAAGGTTCTACTAAGGTAGAAGTAGAGGAATTTTTTGATGCTTTAGAAAAAGCAACTGTCACAATGAAAAAGGAAAAGTTGGTCCTTGTTGGGGATCTAAATAGCAGAGTAGGAAATGATTGTGAGACATACACAAATATTTTGGGAAAATTTGGAGAAAAGAGCAAAGCTAATAATAATGGCAAATATCTGTTGGATTTCTGCTCAGGACATGGACTGGTTATTACTAACACCATGTTCCAACATAAAAATGCGCACAAATTCACATAGAGAGAAGAGACAAGGAATAAGAAAAGTCTCATTGACTATGTTATTGTTGATAGTGATGTTTTCTCCTTGGTGCAGGACACCAGAGTGTACAGAGGATTTGAAATTGGAAGTGATCACTATTTAGTCTTGAGCAGGATAAAATTGAATTTCATACTGAAAAGAATAACATGTAAGAAAGTTTTAAAGCGAATAAAAGTTGAGCAGCTCTCAGATGTGAACTGTAGACTAAAATACACAAACATTATTCAAGAAAAAATTTAAGAACAAGAGCCAAACCTTGGAGATTCAGTGGCAAATCCTGAAGAAAACATTGACTGATTCAGCCAGAGAGACATGTGGTGAGGTTGTCTGCAAGGATAGAAAAATTAGAACTCTATGGTGGACACAGGAAGTTAACGAGGCAGTGAAGGAAAAGAAGAAAGCATATCAAAAGTTGCTGGCGAATAAGTCAGCTTGTGCTCTTAGAGAATACAGAGACAAATGCAAGAATGCTAAACACTGTGTAAAACTAGCTAAACAAAAGTCATGGGAGGACTTTGGCAAGAATATAGAAAATAAATATCAAGAAGGCGGCAAAATATTCTGGAGGTTGTTGAAAAAGCTTAGGAATGGAGGAAAGAGTACTGTAAAAGGAGTTAGAGATGATAAAGGTGACATGAAAACGGAAGAAAAAGATATCCTTGAAGTATGGAGTAATTACTTTGAAAAACTGCTAAATGAAACAAGCAGTGATGACAGCACAGTGGTAAAAAAACACTGACCAAGCATGCAGTCAGGAATACATATCCATACTTGAAGTAGAAAAAGCCATCAAAGGCTTAAAATGTGGAAAGGCAGCAGGAGTGGATGATATTCGACCAGAAATGCTGAAGTATGGTGGTATAAAGGTCTTACAGTGGCTGCACTGCATAGTTAAGAGATCCTGGACAGAGGGACGAATTCCCAATGATTGGAGTAGAGCTCTTATAGTACCCATATATAAAAAGGGAAATAAAACTGAATGTGAGTAGGGAATTACAGAGGTATTTCCCTACTGAGTGTTCCTGGCAAGATCTATGCAAGTATACTTGAGAAACGATTGAGAAGAATTGTGGAAGAACAAGCTGGATTCAGGCCAAATAGAGGCTGTCAGGATCAGATCTTCACTTTACGACAAATTGTCGAGAAAGCAATGGAATATAACAAAAATCTGTATTTAAGTTTTATCGATCTGGAAAAGGCATATGACAAGGTGCGAAGAGAGAATCTATTCAATACGCTACAGTTATATTGTGTCAATGGGGCATTATATCAAGCAATACTTAGTCTTTATTTGAGTTGTAAGTCAGCAGTTAGAATTGAAGGAAGTACAGGAAGATGGTTTAATGTTAAATCTGGTGTCAGACAACGATGTACATTATCCCCTCTGTTATTCATTATCTGTATGGATCACATTATGAAGGAAAGTGGTATTAAACATGATATCAAAATTGGAGAGCTTAATGTCAGCTCTTTGCTTTATGCGGATGATGTTATACTTCTAAATAAATCTGCTACAATTCTTCAAGATTCTCTGACTAAATTGAATAGCTGTTGTAATAGATATGGTATGAAGGTCAGCAATAAAAAGAGAAAGACAATGAAAATAGGCAGAATCATTGAAAATGTCAACTGTGTTGTGAATGGAGAACCTGTGGAACAAGTAAAACATTTCAGCTACTTAGGCACGATTTTTGGTGAAGGTGGTAAATTCAATATAGAAATAGACAACAGAATCAGCAAAGCTGGTATGGTGGGAAGTCAATTGAATAAATTCACATGGAATAAGAGAGAAATTAGTCGGAACACTAAATTAGCTGTATACAGGACAGTGTTCAAACCAGTTTTAACTTATGGATCTAAGAGCTGGGCCAGAAGTAAAACACTTGACCAAAGACTAGAGACCACAGATATGAGTGTCCTGAGAAAGATTAGAGGCGTGAACAGATGGCATTAATGGCAATATCATATTAAAAACGAGGATATTAGGAAATAACTTGACATTGTCAGCATCCAGGAATGCGTTAGCAGAGCTAATCTCAATTGTCATGGTCACTTAAATAGAATGGGAGAGAAAAAATTAGCAAAACAAGTGTTCTCTGCCAGGTTGGCAGGAAAAGGACCCAGAGGAAGACCAAGATATAGGTGGATTGATATTGTACAAAGTGCCTTAGATGATAGATATATAAGATCTGATAATGTTGGAGTCTTAACAAGTTACAGACTGATTTGGAGGAAAATTGTAGATAGGAAGTTAGTAATGATGTAATTTTTTTATGTAGTACTATCATATCCTGTACACCCCATGAGGGTACATGGCAGGAATTTGATGATGATGAAGGAATCTTACCTTATCTCAACAATATCTTCACTCTTATTCATCACTGATATAGGTTGCATTATGAAAGTTAGCGGCATAAAGCCTCATATTAAAACTGGAGATATTGCATAACAGCTGTAACAAATTTGGCTTGAAAATCAACAACAAAAAAACTTACAACTATAAAAATGGGCAACAACATAGAAAACTTTAGTTGCATTCTCAATGAAGAACAATAAGCAAGTAAAATATTTCAGCTATTTAGGCATAGCTTTTAGTGAAGATAACAAATTAAAATTGGAAATAGATACCAGAATAAAGAAAACTGATATATGAGGAGCATGATGAATAATTTGGGAATAAGAGAAAAATTAGCCAAAACCCATACTAACAGTAGGACTGATGATGAACTTATCATGTATGTTACCCAGAAATATTTAAACCTTCACTAGTCAAGGTAGAAAAAAGTAGAAAAAAAAATAAAACAGCTCAAACACAAGAAAACAGCACCATGTACTGACATGTAACCCGTTGAAAGTTTTTTCACTTGGTTATACTATAAATTAAAGATGCCAAGACATTATATTCTTGGTTTCATCCTTTATAATCCTGTAAGCAAACAAAGTTTGCGCTTGAAGTCACTTCACAAATGGACTACTTATACATAGAGGCTAATGACTTCACATCAGTTGCCTTAGTATCCCATAATGCAATGCATGTATCCTTACGGACATGTATAATGCTATGCATTATAGAAAGGGCTACTACCCAGACTTGTTTTGACCTTTATTGAGGTATGTTTAAATGTGGGAATAGCTCTGCAAAAACTCATGCAATCCCTCAGATTACCCAATAATCAGTGTCCCGAAGGATCATTTAACTCAGTGGTAGTTCCACTCAGTGACAGGCTCACCACACCACTGAGCACAGCTGCTCATATCTCAGGGAAATTAACCACTTCAGTACAAAATCACATCAGTAGGAGCCAGACCCAGAAGTGATACCAAGGTGTAATGCAGAAGTCATATTTCCTTATGCAAGTAACCAAAACGTGTTACACTTTATTACTAGAATACTCTGGATTAGCAATAAATGTTGAAAGTTTTTCCACTTGGTTATACTATAAATTAAAGATACTAAGACATTATATTCTCTATGGTTTCATCCTTTATCCGAGTGTAAGCAAACAGTTTGTGCATAGTCCTTCACGACTGGGCTACTTGTATATAGGAGGCTGATGAGACCTCAATAAAGGTTGAAACCGATCTGGGTAGTGGTCCTTCCTATAATGCATAGTATTAATACATGCTCGTAAGTGAATGTGCATTGCATTATGGGATGCTAAAGCAGTTGTCATGTGAAGTCATTAGCCTCTATATACAAGTACCGTATAATTCAACGCCTTAGTCTTATCTACCCCTTTATGAAGCAGAACAGTTTTGCTATCTTTCCACTCCTTTGAACTGGGATAATCTAAGCCTCAGGTTAGAAATGCAAGTTAAAACTGTTGTCAACTCTCTGGAACATTCTCTCATGACGTATATCATTTTGTAATTGTTTCTTAGTTTGTTCATTTATCTCTATAATTATATTGCAGAATATTTTATTTTCCTTATATTTCCTTATTTTATTTACTTACAGATTCTCAGTCAAAACTGTAATGTATTTTTGAGTTGGGATTTGTTCCATAAAATTCTGTCATGTTGTACCATCATTTTGCTTTATGATTTAAGCCAGTAAGAAGTCAGCTTAATTCCAGATCGATGTAATATTCAGGTGGATACCTAACAGGGTGCACCTTAAGAAGGTGAGGATTGGATATTAGGTCATTAGTCCTCATTGGTTCACTGCATTCCTTAAAAGGCTACATGGAGGTCTCCTCTCAGTTATGCTGCTTTGACCGTTAAGCACTGCTAAAAATTTAAATTCTTATTTAATAATTCCAATAATTTTCCTCATAGAAAATAACAGCATAAAACTGTAATGTCTGTGTTTTTCTGTCTCCCATCCTCAAAAGGTTTCAAACCAATAATATATCAGTATTGTGGATAAGTCAAATTTTATTTATGTATATGAACACGAAGAAATGGAAAAAAACAAAACTGAGTTTTGTCTTCAGTATCCGTCATGGGTGATGTCTTTTAGCCTTGATTATTGGGCAAAAAACCTTATGATTATTGTTTTTCTATACATTGGTGAAATTCAGGTGCTGTATTTATTGAGACTCAGGTTTCAGGTGCAGTACAGATTCTCAGTTAAAACCAAAAAATCATTTGGTTAAACAGAGGGAGAAAATTTTGGAAGGGTGTATTTACAAGTACACTGGTGTGCGTGTCCAAAACCTAAGGATGTACCTATTTTTGAAGATTAGAACCACAAATGCAGAAGAATCAGTTTGTGGCAATTTGTATAACTGATGATTTCAAGTAGAAAGTGGGTACACATTCATATTTTCGAATTGTGCAAAAGGATCACGTGGTAGCACTCAACAGGATAAAAGGCAAAAGGCTGCAGTAAGCAAATCGTGTTTGAAGGAGGGTCTTTTCGTGAGGGAATAAAGTTTCAAACTTGGATGTCTTGTAATGTTTCAAAGACATCCACTAGATGATTTCACTCAAGGAAGAAATATTGGAAAGCTTAACGAAGGCTGCAGAATTATTGATATTGTCAGAGAATTTGGAATCTCACATAGCCTTATATCCAGTCTCTTGGCAACATTTCAAACAATGGAATTTGTTCCAGATGTTTGCAAAGAGGTTGCTCTTGCTCTACCATGCAGCTTGAAGACAGATGTTTGGTTATAATAACAAAACATAATAAATGCACCATGGCAGGTCAGCTTGCTGCAAGTTGTGCTCCATTCAAGCACAGGTACGTTGATATCTCGACAAGCTGTGGCAAGATATCTGTGACAAGTAGGCCTGTAGTCTGCATCTCTTTATTCACAGCTCATCATAGAGCATGTTTTCAGTGGTGTTGTATCCATAAAAATAGGACAAGACACCAATGGGCTAGTGTACTCTTTACATGTGAGAGTCGTTTTAGTCTTTCTTCTGATTCTAGACGATACTTGATCTGCCATGAAAGTTATGTTGTTTACCATTGCGAGAATGTTCTTGAAAAGGATAGATCCAGCTGTGCTGGGATCATGGTGTGGGAAGGCATTATACTTATTGGATGCTACAAGTACTGGAAAAAGAGACTATGACTAGTGAACAATATTGCAACAAAGTTCTTCAGTGTCATGTTTGAGTGTTCCATGGTGCTGTAGGCAAAGAGTTTATTTTCATGGATAATATGCCATACCACATAGTACACTAGCAGTGGAGATGCTTCTGGGGACCACGAACATTAATCGAATCAAATGGTCAGCACACTCTCCATATCCCAAATCCATAAAATACGTTTGGGAAGCAATAGTGAGACACATTGCTGATCAAAATTCCTCTCCAGTTTGTCTCAAGAACTCCTGAATCACTTCGTGCTAAGCAAGGTACAACATTGTGAGAGCTGCATTGCAGTTCAGGGTACACATATTCCATACTGAAATGTCTCTCTACATATTTTTCTGTAAACATTGCACATTAATTTCTTTAACTACATCTTTAGGGAATTTGTAACTTTTGCCAGAAATGTACTGCAATTTAATTTGTGTGAAATTTATTACACATTTTTTGCTTGGAGGACACAAGAGATGCATTTGTCACTATCATTGCAAGTTAGGCCTGTGAAACTAACAACATTTCTTCATATAGGATTAGATGAATGAAAGATAATGTGCCATACAAAAACTAATAAATTGGAGAATCTTTTTTTAAATGATCAGTGGCAGTGAAACATTTACTCTAACCTCCAAGTATGACTGCATTAATTTACCTAACATTTGGAAGATAGTCATTTTGAAATAAACAGTAGTCAAACAATTGTAAATATTTCTGTTTATCAGTGTTAGAGGGCACCATGTTAAGACTTTTGTCTGCTGCAATTTGAATTGTTTCCAGCATTAATTGTGCCCATGTATTGTGATAATGATGCTAGAGATGGAGATTTAAAATTCAGCAAAATATTACCTAGTTAATAAATAACTCATTTATTTTGTTTTTAGTATTTTTTTTATGTGATTTCCACCCATGTAAGGCTGTAAATCTGTAGTATAAAGGGGACTGGAAAGTAATCAATTATTTTTAATAGTTCATTTTTAACAGATTTTTTTTTTTTTAAATAACACTTAAATTATTAAATTTGATTTTTATTTAAATATTAGAATTACTTTTTTATTTAAAAAATATATTTTTTTAAATTTCAGATTATTTGTTTTAATATGGCAGACTTTAAAGTTGAAGAGCAGCATTTACGTCATTGCATGCTGTTTTTGTTTCACCAAGGAAACAATGCTACCGAGGCTACCAAAATCATTTGCTCAACTTATGGAGACGTATTGAAGGTTAACAAATGTCAGAGATGGTTTAGGAGATGTGCAGAAAAAAATTTTGATCTCTCTCTCTCTCTCTGATCGTCCTCGATCTGGAAGATCTCTTACTCTAGATGACGATGCTCTTAAGACTCTCATTGAATCAAATCCAAAACAAACCATACAAGAATTAGCAGAGAAACTTAATTCATCATGGTCAACTGTCCAAGAGCACTTACATAAGAGTGGCAAGGTTCTCAAACAGGGTGTACGGGTACCGCATGAACTGTCAGACGACAATAAAGCACAGAGACGGACGATTTGCAATTCATTGTTGACCAGACACCAAAATGACCCTTTTTTTGGAATGAGTCGTAACTGGTGACGAAAAATGGGTGCTGTATAAGAATATTAAACGCAGAAAACAGTGGCTTTCTCCAAATCAAACTCCAATTCCAACACCTAAAGATGGACTTCATCCACAAAAGGTTCTGTTGTGTGTTTGGTGGGATATTCATGGAATTATTCATTATGAACTCATGGAAATAGATAAGACTATCACAGCAGCCATCTACTGTGAACAATTAGAGCAACTACATCAAGCATTGTTAATCAAATGTCCTGCGCCTTGTCAATCGAAAAGGGTTAATTTTGCAGCAAGATAATGCAAAACCACATTCTGCAAGAATGACTCAAGAAAAAATTAGGCAGTTAGGATGGGAACTTCTACCACATCCTCCATATTTGCCAGATATTGCCCCTAGTGACTATCTCTTATTCAGGTCATTAGAACACAGCATAAGAATAAAACCTTCCATTCGTAAGATGATGTTCAAAGGGGTTTGATATAATTTTTTGCCTCCAAAGAAAACACTTTTTTTCAAAAAAGGAATTCTAAACTTACTAGATCGTTGGAATAAGGTTATAATTAACGATGGTGATTATATAATTGAATAATGTTAATTTTTTCTTTAATAAAATTTATATCAAAAATGGAGTTCAAAAAATTGATTGCTTTCCAGTCCCCCTTATACATTAGGATTATATGTGGATGCCAGATGTAGAAGTTGTTCAGCTAAGAATGTCTATTTTTGCTGAAAGCTATCAACCTGTTGAACGCAATATAGCGATCACTGCTACTTCTACATTGAATGTAGAAGCACAGGTGTATGAGGAGGAGGAGGTGGTGGTGGTACTGGAGCTGTTTCATAAACTGAATAAGAATTTGGCTTTAGGGACTGAATGGGATAGCATGGATACTAAAAGAGCTTTCAGCTGAACTGGCCATGCATTTGACATTGCTCTATAATTTAAGTCTGAATGCAGGGACATTTCCACAGGAGGAATGTATGATAACCCCATTGCATAAGGGTGGTTCAAAAACTGATGTGTTTGCCAGCTATTGTCTTATCAGTATCTCTCTGGGGTGATGGTGAAGATTTTGATTTTACCAAGTAAAAGATTACATACAGAAATTAGTTGACAGAGAATCTGTACTTTGCAATGAACAGCATAGGATTTAGTAATGAAAGGTCAACTTGCTCACATTTTATAAGAATGTGGTTGAGTTAGACAAGGGTAATGGATATATATATATCATGATACTTTTGAATTTTGCTAAAGCTTTTGATGGGATTCAGCATGAAAGCTACTGCATAAGTTGGAGAATATGGGACTGAATTATTAACTATTACTTTGGATAAGTGGATGGCTAAGTGATAGATATCAAAAAGTGGCCTATCCAAAATGGATCTGTCCTTGGTCCATCCGTTGTTATTCAGTCTTTACATTAATGACATAAGGTGGATTCGATAAAAGAAATATAGCTATTTGCTGATGATGCAAAGGTAGACTGGGTAATCTGAAATACAATTGACATGTAGCTTGCATGGCGATTTAAATAAGCTGGAATTTTAGACCTAAAAATGGCTGTCAGTTCAATGTTAGTGTGACGTTTTGCACTTTGGCATAATGAGAGATTGGCAGAATTATGCTTGAAAAAACTGACCTGGCTAGGGATCTTGGAGTTTTAGTAAATAGGAAATTTTCCACAGTTATATGGCAAAGACTGCAAATATAATTCATAGGATAATTGCAGTGCTGAAATAAACATTTAATGTAAGGATAAGGATGTATCATTGATACAAAATGATCTGGCCTGTTGTGTGTGTGGATCCAGTTTCAAAAAGGAGATTGTTAAAGATATCGGGATTGTGAAATGTAGATTATGATGGTGGAGAGAAAAAGTGAGAATTGTGGACTGTAAATGCTAGAAAACAGAAGGAATGGATGATGTGATACTTCTGAAAGGATCATACAGGATACCATTAGATGGAACCTTCATTTTATGGAAGGTGGAGAGAATATGAGAGGGCATCCATGGAAGTTCAGAATGAATGCAATTAAGAAATGGGTGAGAGCTCTATTTTTCTCTCATAGAGCAGTGTGTAATTGGAATGTCTTCTCTTTGGAGATGGATATTGCAGATAGTATGAATGAATTCAGTCAAAGGTATGATAGGTTGTATGAGTGATATATGGCCTCCCTTGATGAGTCTCCTGACTCCCTGAAGGTCTTGTAGCAGTAATAATAATAATAATTAGCATAGCAAGCAGGCAAAAGCTGTCAGACTTGAGATGAATCTACTGTCCCATCCTACTCCAGCTTTTTTTTTTTTTTCATATTAGGCTCAATGGCCTGCCATATTCAAGTGACTTGGCAAGCTAGAAACCTGATTGCTGCTCATTTTAAGGCAGTTAATACGATCTACATTGTCTGCTATGTCTATATGTGTGTCTTCTGAGAGTTTACTTGTTTTGCTGGATGAAAAATAGAGTTTCCAAAAGGTAAAATCTTTCCACCTCTATATTTGACTTGCTAACCCACTTTCACTTTTTTTTTTTTTTTTTTTGAAATCCTTGATAAATGTTTTTAACATCCTAGATGGGATTTGACCCCAGGTCTTTCCAAAGCAAAAGGCATCATTGATACTGACTGGGCTATAGAGTCTCTTATGAATCTGTTGTTTCCCTTTTTGAAAAGTGAATGTCCTACTTTTGATGTGTTTGTGATTTCCTGAAGCTCTCATAATACCATTGAAATTAGGTAGTAAGTTTTTTTATATATCCTGAATTATAAAAAATGAACATGCTGCTTTATAATTTTGTACTGTTAACTTCTGTAAAATATTGGCTATTTATATATGTGATAAAATAGCTGATAAGCTAAAAACAAATTCAGTGCACATGTGTGAAATATTCAGAGATGTACACAGAAGCAAGCATTACACTTTAACACAGAAAGATGAGCTAATCTTTTGTACCAGAGCCATTTTGTTGCAAACATCTTGAATTTTACTAAATGTGAAAATTCATTCCATACAAATGCTGCTCAGTAGTCGCCTTTTATTATAGCAAATTTGTAGACTCCAAAAGAATATTTTGTTATAAAGCAGAAGGTTTGTTATGGTGAATTTCCTTAGAGCAGTGATTCTATGAATTCTGGTTAATCAGATAATTTCTTTTTATAATAGACATACCATTCATAAACTTCAAATTCGATTAGATATAGCTTAGCAGCGGAATGATGTAAAAGTACACATGCTATGTTCAGATAATTTGCATATGCCACAACAGAAAAATGACATGTTCTTTGGAATTCATAGGAAATCTTGTAGTGCTGCTGTGACAATACAGAGAGAAAAACTTAGGCATTGCTGATATCATGCTAAACCCTTTATATTTGAATATTAATCTTAGCATTAATCTATTTGAATAATTCCAAGCTATGATCTACCTCCTATACAGACTGAAGGACACTACTACTGTATTTGTTAATGCTATGTTATTCTTTTGCTGCTTCTAAGCATTCCTATATATTTTTATGTTACTTACACACACCTGCAGAAGTAATAAGAACAAAAACAAATCGTGGTGGTGATAGTAAAAAGAGTACAGTAGACTTTGTGATAGTCTCATTCCATCTTATTCCAATTCCAACCTATTCTTATTCCTTGTATCTGTATAGTAACAAAGCTTACATTCTTCTTTTACTATATATCTACCCTATATATATAAAATGATAAGCCTTTTTATATAACATTTTTGGCTTACGTTTTTTGTCAAATTATTTGAAACGTTTTGAAACTCAGGGGCTACCCTGCGTGTAGAGTTTTCAAAATTTGAGTCATCAGAATTCAAGGAGAACCGGTCTACCAGTATGGAACTCGGGCGGGTTGGGTGCCAAGGGCGGAAACCCCCTTTTGAGTTTTCAAAATTCGAGTCATCAGAATTCAAGAACCGGCCTACCAGTCCGGAATTCACGGGGTTGGGCACCAGGGGGAGGAACCCTTCCTTTCGAGTCATCAGAATTCAAGGAGAACCGGCCTGCCAGTCCAGAACTTGGTGGGTTGGGTGGTGGGGAGTGGAAACCACCTTTCGAGTCATCAGAATTCAAGGAGAACCAGCCTACCAGTCCGGAACATGGGGGGGGGGGGCTAGTATATATATATATATATATGTATATATATTTAACTTTAAATTTGTTTGTTTGGACCTATTTGCGAATGGTTGATTTTTCAGCTTGTGTTTGTGTGTGATATCAGTAAGAATCCAGTCAAGTTTTTAGCAGTAGCTATTTATTTTTTTTATATCTTGAGTCTGGTGATTTTAGCACATAATAAAAATGATTTTGGTTTCTTTGCTAAAGCAGTATTGATTAAATGATCTGACTTTCTGAAATTTTCTTCAAGTGTCAGTAAGATCAGATAATAAACATTAACATATCTGGTATGAAGAGAAGTTATAAACATAACAATCAATATGCCAACCTGGTTGGCTGAGTGGTTAGCGTATCCACTCTCCAGCCAAAAGACTGCAGATTCGAATCCCGCTGTGGGCATGGATGTTTGTGATTGTCTGTGAAAATACTAGTGGTGGTGGTGGGCAGTAGATGACGTTGATGTAGTTGCAGTTTGTAGTAGTTGGTGAATTGAGTGGTGAAGATAACTGTAGAGTAGGTGTCCTCCTTCAATGAGTCTTTAGACTCCTTGGAGGTGTTATGTAACAACAATAATAATAATAATAATAATAAGCATCTTTTTGGTAATGAAATTCACATATTACACAACACCATGTGGGGAAAAGGCTGACCTAAGTTTAAGAAGTTAAATTAAGATATGAATTATTATACTTTTTATCATGGAAAATTGGATTACAAAGGCAGTAAGTAAGACTTTAAGAGAATATTGAATATCCACGTATATTTTTGTCAACCTTGAATACAAGATGAATAAGGCATGTTGCAATTTCCTGTTGCATTTGAGTATATTTTCAAAAAATATTTTAGAAAATCTTAGGATAATTCACATATAGGTAAGTGTCTGAATGCAGTGTTGTTATTGTTATTATAAAACTGAATAATTTTTCTGCTGGCTGAAAGCAAGTGCAGGTAATTCTAAAGGGTATACCAAATATTTTGTCTAGGAAGAAAAGAGGGAAAAAGGGTGCACCAGTTGATACTACTGAAGAAAATCCTGTTGAAGAAAATAATGAACTTACAGAGGAAGCAAAAAAGCAACATGCTGATCATCTCTGGGCGGATTTCTTGCAAGATGTTGGACCACTGCATAAACATTCAGCTACAAAAGCATCTGTGAAACTTGACAGCTCCTCTCACACTGTAAGTAATAAATTCATTCATATCTATGCATTGATTAAAGTGCATGCATAATTAATATTTATGCTTTGTCTTCTTTAAAACTTGCTTCATTTTCAATATTTCAGTGTAGACAGTCTGTTCATCTTTTTCTTTCTTTCTACCACTTGTTATTTTTTGTTCTTGCTAATTTACTGTTCACTTTAAAGTACATTTTGTTTAATCCATCATTTACTACTTGTCATTGATGTTCTTCAGAATATTTTTAATTTTTATTTTATAAAATTTTGTTTGACTAACTTTTTCTTAATGCTTTCAGATTTCTTTGTTGTGTTTATTTTGTTTTATTTGTGTGTGTGTGTGTGTGTGTGTGTGTTAGATGTCATTAGCATTACATGTGGATGTCTCTTTATTTTAGTAATTCACAACATAGAAAATCATTATTGGTAATATTTTACTTACTTTAGATTGTATAGTTGAATGTGTGCATGTGTTTGTTTGCTTTAAAGAAAATATTGTTTATTCTCGTAGACAAGCTTGTACGTTGATTATGCATTATTAAATCACTTAAGGAATTGACAATGTACATAAGAATATAAATTAAATTACACTTTAATAAATATTTCCAATATTTCAGCAACGTCACATTGCCATCTTCAAAAGGAACTTACAAAAAAGGCACGTGCATGTAGGCACTACAACACAGTAACTGAGAATGAAGTGAGGAAGCTATTGTTCTCCTAAAAGTCCTGATGGTGCCCCCCTAGTGGGCTATGTAGGTGTTCTTGGCCATTTAGCTGAAGGTCTGCTGATGTAAGCCTCCCAAATTTGGGGCTTACATCAGCAGACAAATTTGGTTGCAGTCTCATGCAACCAAATTTGTTGAGGTTTCGAGAGTTTCTTAGGGCTGAGGCTGATTCCATGAATAGTCTTTCGAATTTGAACTTGCTACGATGTATTATTGTAGCTTTCTTCCACTGTATTCTGTAGTGTGTATCCAGAGCATGGTCTGCAAGACCCGACTGTACTTGTGAAACCGGATGTAGTCCTTTTGTTCTGAAATTCTGATATTCGCTGTCCTGCCTGTTTAGCCAAAGTAAGACAGTTTACAGCTGCAAGGGACTTGGTATACACCAGGCAGGTCTAGGGGAAGTGGTTGGTCTTTAGTGGAGTGGATAAGGGATGCCAATTTTCTGTATGGTCTGTAACAGGAGGTTAAGTCATGTTTTTTTAAGATTTTGGTAATTTTTTCCGAGGTGCCTCGGATGTAGGGAATGATGATGGATTTAGAGTAATCCTTGTTGTGAAGGGGGTAGTGGGGCTGTGGTTTGTTGGTTTCAATATTTTTTGGATTTTTTTTGGGGGGGGGATAGCCATTGACTGAGAAAGTGTTGAGGATGTGATTTAGTTCAGTGTTTAGGGCCTTGTCATTTGAACAGATTAGTTTAGCCCTGTTGTATAGTGTTTTCATTACTCCATATTGTTGTGAGGGGGTTGGGTTTGTTGGTGAATGTATCTGCCTGTATGGGTGGATTTTCTATAAACTTATAAAACCAAGATCCCATCAGGTTGGCGGGTCACCCGCCAACCTGATGGGATCTTGGTTTTCTCAAATTATGGAATCTTGGTTTTCTCAAATTATGGAACCTTGGTTTTCTCAGTTTATAGAAAACCCACCCATACAGGCAGGCAGGTACATTCACCAACAATTCCCCCATCCCCCCTCACAACAGTATGGTGTATACCAAGTCCCTTGCAGCTGTAAACTGTCTTACTTTGGCCAAACAGACAGGACAGCGAATATCAGAATTTCAGAACACAAGGACTACATCTGGTTTCACAAGTACAGTCGGGTCTTGCAGACCATGCTCTGGATACACACCACAGAATATGGTGTAGAAAGCTACAATAATACACCATAGCAAGTTCAAATTCGAAAGGCTATTCATGGAATCAGCCTCAGCCCTAAGAAGCTCTCCAAACCTCAACAAATTTGGTTGCATGAGACTTCCCCAAATTTGTGAGGCTTACATCAGCAGACCTTCAACCCAACAGAACACCTACATAGGCTGCTAGGGGGCACCATTTGGACTTTTAGGAGAACAATAGCTTCCTCACTACATTCTCAGTTTCTATGTTGTAGTGCCTACGTGCACATGCCTTTTTTGTAAGTTCCTTTTGAGTTGCCGAAATATCGGAAATATTTATTAAAGTGTAATTTAATTTATATTTTTATGTACGTTGTCAATTCCTTCAGTGATTTAATAATAAAATATTGTTTAAGCACTTTCCATGCATCAGTGATGCATACGAGAAAAATGGCAGCCTTATTCATTGAATTTAACATGATGGACTTCATGCAATGTAGTGCGTGTTTAGTGTGGTCATTGTCAAGAATAAATGATTTATGGTATGAAAATGAGATGGAGAAAGAGAGAATGTGTCTGATGTTTCATGAGCAACTGCAAGATATGCGAGGCATGTTGAAAGCAGCGGAATAAAGTGACTAATAATAATGATGTGAGGTGGAATAGTGAAAGTGTTATAGAAGTGTAGTGGAAGGAGTGAGTGATAATGAGCAAAGAGTGAATGGAGCACGAAAGATGTGGCTGAAAGTAACATGGATGATGAGGTGGCAGTAAAAAAAAAAAAATCGCCTAACGTTTTTTTTGTTCCCATATAGGGAGTAGGTGAAGCCGTTTTAGCCCAACTTTTAGGGACTGAGTGGGCAGTTCAATCTCCACTGGTAGCCAATCAGAGATAGCTGGTCCAAGGCTGTCACTAATTAATCAGTATGCAGTGAAGAAGACGGCTAACAAGTGGTCTTCTTCTTCAGTCTCATGGTCCCTAACCCTAACACAATATTTTTAATGTTGAAAATAGTGTGGGTTTGACAGTGAATTTTCTTGAGTTTACAGAACAAATATTTCTTCAGAATATTTTTCATTTTTATTTTATAAAATTTTGTAATTTTAATTTCCTCCCAAGTTTCTGGGAGGAAAAACTCGCTTGCCTGTGCCAGAGATCGACTAACTTGGGAACTGGTCAAAAAAAGGCTTAAAAAATGTTCCTCTAGTCAGCGACTAGATTTGAATCCAAACTTTCTTCGTGTAGTCAGATGCCGTAGAGTGCAAATGCCACTTCTATTGAGCTACACAGGCTCAATGCAGGGTTCTTCACAGATTTAAAATGTGAGCTCATGCAACTTGAGGAAGGAATGGTTGGCATTTGGCAAGGCAGGAGGGTGACTGAAAGAAAAAAATAATGGGAAAAATATGAAAGAGCAAGAAACTGAGAATAAAGAGAGGGTATTATATGGAAATTCTATAAGTGGTGCATGTTTGCTTGGTGCAGTGATTAAGGATGTTGGTGAGGCTGTTAGTTTGTGGATGGAGGATTAATTGTTTTGGCAAACATGAATGATTTAAAATGTTGAGAGAAGGTTACTGGAAGAAGCAAAAAATAAGAGTGAGGGAAAAAAAGATTACTGGTCTGCTACTTCAGTATAACAAATCCGAATTGAGAAGCAGGGCCATGATTGCTAATGAGTCATTGAGAAGATTGTGAAAGAGGAATAGTTGTGCAGTTTACAGAAGAATTGAGTGAATTTCATGGACAAAAAAAACATCTTATATATGCCTGATGGACTGCATTTGAATGATTTTGGAATTAGATATTTTGAGAAAGTATTGTTCAGAGGTTGAAGTGCAAATTCAGGGAAACTAAAAGTTTTGGGAGATGGGCAGGTTGAAGTTAAATGTGTCTAGCCACCCTTGGGATGAGTGTAGAAATAATCATGAATGGCCATGCACAGTTTCACAGGTTTTGAAATCTCAGCAGGTTAGTAATGACATTGCTTAAAGGTAACTATGGGCCCAAGGGAATGTTGAAATGCATTTACACTAATGACAGAAGTATCATTAATGTTGATCAGCTCAACTTGGCCGAAGATTATTAGCCTTAGTGAGACTTGTTTGACAGAAAATTATATAGCTACAGGGATAGAATATAAGGGTTATTGTATTTTCAGGGAGAATGGATTACAAGGAGTGGTAGATTACGGTTAATAGCTGAAGAACTTTGACAAACAAAAATATAAGTCAATGAGGATATTAGGTCTCAGTCAGGTGTTTCATTTGAGGCTATCTGGTACAAAACTGATCATTAAAAACAAAGTATATTGTTGATTACTGCTGTTTTTTGGGGAGGGAAGGGGGGGTTCCACAGAAAGATATAGATACCATGCATGCATCAGTTGATTAGACAATGAATGCAGCTTGAGAGATTGTTATGGGAGATATCAACTGTAGGAACAGATTGGAGAGAGAGAGAGAAAAAAAAAGGGTGTGCCAAGATGGAAATGGAACTGTGTGTTGGTAATCCTAGTGTTTAGACTTGTTGATTCCCCAGCATCATATATTGTTTAAGGAAATTAATAACATATGCTGGAGAACCAACATATAAGCTTAAACACTAGGATTACAATAATCCATGAAGATATAGTCACACATGCAAGGCCCACAAGTTCGGTAAGTTAAAACTGAAACTAGCGAGAGAACTCAACAGGCTAGCTTTTCTTAAATGATGTAGGGATAATAAAGTCATTTCCAATTATGTTAAATTAAAACACTAGTTCCATTCCAAGCTCAGGATATGGGCTGGTTATTACTAACACAATGTTCCAACATAAAAATGTGCACAAAATCACATGGAGAGAAGAGACAAGGAGTAAGAAAAGTCTCATTGACTATGTTATTGTTGATAGTGATGTTTTCTCCTTGGTGCAGGACACCAGAGTGTACAGAGGATTAGAAATTGGAAGTGATCACCATTTAGTCTTGAGCAGGAAAAAAATTGAATAATTGAATATCATATTATTATTATTATTATTATTATTATTATTATTATTGTTCCGGGAAACTCCAAGGAGTCGACAGACTCATCGAGGGAGGCCCTAACATCATGTCTGGAACAACTATTCAACAATTACACAGTATCTATCATATCTTGCCTTGAACTCATTCACGGTCGTAGCACCCACAACAGACTCTGGAAGCTTATTCCACTCATTCACCACTCTCCAAGTAAAGAACCTAGCTCTAACACCCTTGTCAACCACGCTCTTGCCCAGCTTCCATACATGGCCCCTGGTCCTCCCACCACCAGTCATATTTTCAAAAATATCTTCTGGATCAATCTTATAAAAACCCTTCAGTAATTTGAATGTCTCAATCATATCACCCCTCCTTCGCCTATCGTCCAATTTCTGCAACCCACAAATCCTCAACCTATTCTCATAAGGTTCATTCCACAGACCTGCTATCATCTTGGTCACTCGTCTCTGGACCCTCTCCACTTCCTCCCCATCACGAAGAAACCCTGGTGCCCATAACTGGACACAGAAGTCCAGATGGGGTCTTATCAAGGCTCGATACAGAGGAACAACAACTTGCTTCTCTCTGCATGTTAAAGTATTTTTCATAAGCCAAGTGATTTGGTGAGCTGTTTTAGTTACTTTTGCAATGTGCCCCCTAAACTTCAACTCCCTATCCACCAGTACTCCCAAATCCCTCGCCTCATCAATCTCCTGGAGTACGGTTCCACCAATGCGATATACTGCTGCTGTTCTTTTTACCCCAAAGTGCACAACCTTACACTTTGCCACATTAAACTGACATCCATTTTTCCTAGCCCAGTCCTCCAAACTATCCAAATCATCCTGTAAAATTTTGACATCCTGTGCACTCACAATTGCTCTACCCAACTTTGCATCATCAGCAAACAAGTGAACACTTCCTCTCAAATCCTTTCCAATATCATTGATGAACAAATTGAAAAGCAGTGGTCCAAGAACAGAGCCCTGCGGCACTCCACTAGTCACAAGACGTCTTTTTTGAAAAGGAGAACATGTAAGAAAGTTTTAAAGAGAATAAAAGTTTGAGCAGCTATTCAGATGTGAACTGTAGGCTAAAATAAACAAAAATTATTGAAGAAAAAATGAAAGAGTTTGAGAACAGTAGCCAAACCTTGGAGATTCAGAGGCATGTGGTGAGGTTGTCTGCAAGAATAGAAAAATCAGAACTCCATGGTGGACACAGGAAATTAAAGAGGCAGTGAAGGAAAAGAAGAAAGCATATCAAAAGTTTCTGGCAAATAAGTCTGCTTATGCTCTTAGAGAATACAGAGACAAATGTAAGAAAGCTAAACGCTGTGTAAAACTGGCTAAACAAAAGTCATGGTAGGACTTTGGCAAGAACATAGAAAATAAATATCAAGAAGGTGGTAAGATATTCTGGAGGTTGTTGAAGAAGCTCAGAAATGGAGGAAAGAGTGTTGTAAAAGGAATTAGAGATGATAAAGGCGACATGAAAACTGGAGAAAAAGATATCCTTGAAGTATGAGTAATTACTTCGAAAAATTGATAAATGAAACAAGAAGTGATAAAAGTAAAAAACAATGACCAGGCATGCAGTCAGGAATACATATCCATACTTGAAATAGAAAAAGCTATCAAAGGCTTGAAATGTGGAAATGCAGCAAGAGTAGATGATAGTCGACCAGAAATGCTGAAGTCTGCTGGTATAAAAGTCTTACAGTGGCTGCACTGCATAGTTCAGAAGTCCTGGACAGAGGGACAAATTCCCACTGATTGGAGTCAAGCTCTCATAGTACCCATATATAAAAAGGGAAATAAAACTGAATGTGAGAATTACAGAGGTATTTCCCTACTGGTATTCCTGGTAAGATCTATGCAAGTATACTTGAGAAACAGTTGAGAAGAATTGTGGAAGAAAAGCTTAGTGAAGAACAAGCCTAAATTCAGGCCAAATAGAGGCTGTCAGGATTAGATCTTCACTTTATGACAAATAGTTGAAAAATCATAGGAATATAACAAAGATCTGTATTTAAGTTTTGTTGATCTGGAAAAGGCATATGAAAAGGTGCGAAGAGAGAATCTAGTCAATACGCTACAGTTATATGGTGTCAAAGGGGCATTATATCAAGCAATACTTAGTCTTTATTTGAGTTGTAAGTCAGCAGTTAGAATTGAAGGAAGTACAGGAAGATGGTTTAATGTTAAATCTGATGTGAGACAAGGATGTACATTATCCCCTCTGTTATTCATTATCTATATGGATCACACAAAGGAAAGTGGTATTAAACCTGATATCAAAATTGAAGATGTTAATGTCAGCTCTTTGCTTTATGCGGATGATGTTATACTTCTAAATAAATCTGCTACAAGTCTGCAAGATTCCCTGACTAAATTGAATAACTGTTGTAATAGATATGGTATGAAGGTCAGCAATAAAAAGACAAAGACAATGAAAATAGGCAGAATCGTTAAAAATGTCAATTCTTTGTGAATGGAGAACCTGTGGAACAAATAAAACATTTCAGCTACTTAGATGCGATTTTTAGTGAAGATGGTAAATTAAATATGGAAATAGACAACAGAATCAACAAAGCCTGGTATGGTAGGAAGTCAATTGAATAAATTCATATGGAATAAGAGAGAAATTAGTTGGAACACTAAATTAGCTGTATACAAGACAGTGTTCAAACCAGTTTTAACATATGGATCTGAGAGCTGGGTCAGAAGTAAAACACTTGACCAAAGACTAGAGACTGCAGAGATTAGAGGCATGAACAGATAGCATCAAATGCAATATCATATTAAAAACAAGGATATTAGGAAAGAACTTGACATTGTCAGCATCCAGGAATGCATTAGCAGAATTAATCTCAGGTGGTATGGTCACTTGAACAGAATGGGTGATGAAAGATTATCAAAACAAGTGTTCTCTGCCAGGTTGGCAGGAAAACGTCCCAGAGGATGACCAAGATATAGGTGGATTGATACGGTTCAAAGTGCCTTAGATGATAGAAATATAAAACCTGATAGTGTTGGGGTCTTGACAAGTAACAGACTGATTTGGAGAAAAATTGTAGATAGGAAGTTAGTGATGATGTAATTTTTTTCATGCAATATTATCATATCCCGTACACCCCTTGAGGGTAGATGGCAGGAATTTGATGATGATGATGTGTTTTATTTTCATTCCAGTTGCATAAGTTTTTATTCCAAAAACTCAAATACGGGGCACTGCAACATCTATGGAAATTTGTAATGTATAGGAGAAACAGCATGGGTGAGAGCACAGAATTCTAGGGTATTCCAGTAAAGATAAAGAAATCAATCACAAAAGACAGTAGAGAGAGAGAGAGAGAGAGAGAGAGATTATATAGATGGTAGCTTGATAAGAAGGCTTTGATACCTGGCATGATCAAATGACTTGGAATATCATGAGCAACCAGGTGAATTTCTTCCGATTTTTCCATGCATTGTAAGGTTAATGAGGATCTGCTACAGAATGAATGGCAGGAGGTCTCTGCTACTCGGAAACTAATCATGGATCATCAGTTTGAATTCTACCACTCATTTGGCCACAATTCTGCCACTAATAATCCTGCTACTTGTTCTTACAGGTTGTGTCTTAATGCAATTTGGGTATAAGTCTAAGGCTACACTTGGACTCCGGTTTGAGAATCTGACATCACATTGCATGCAAACAGAGAACTCTGCTAACTGGAGACCAGTTAGCTAATTGGTGATCACCAGTTTGAATTCTGCCACTCATTCTGTAGCAGATCTCCTCATTAACCTTACAATGTCATGGAAAAATCTGAAGAAACTCACTGGTTGCTCATGATATTCCAACTGATTTGATCATGCCTGCTATTGAGGCCTTCTTACCGAGCTACTATATGCTTTTCCTTCTATACATTACAAATTTCCATAGATGTTGCAGTACCTCTTATTTGAGTTTTTGTTCCAAAAACTCATGGAACCGGAATGAAAATAAAATAGTTGTCTAACTAAATTAACTATTTACATACAACTGTTTACATTTTACCCGCTCAAGCTAACATCATCAAAGCACTTTAAGGTGCACTCAATGAATACTAAGAATGAAATGACCTTGAAAACAAGATAGTCTTATTGTGAATGACTGTTCTAATTAAAACAGTCTACAAACCTCTGGACAAAGTTGCCACTTACATGAGACAAATCAAGGATTGCCAGTATCCTCTCTCCTTTCCAAGTATCTACACAGTATCCCTGTTAATGTGGGACTCAGTATTTTGAACAAGTGGGACTTGATTACCTTAGTAAGAAGAAAATTGTCCTCAGTAAGGGCAACCTACAGCAAGCTAGCTTTGGACAAAGACCATTTTATTAGATTGAAGGAAGCCAGGCCAATATACAAATCCTAGTTTAAATCACAGAGACTGAAAGTGATTCAATTCTGTAGAACCCTGTTAAGGTGGTTAGCCTTATGCCTCCCAATTTATCCTATGTATGTAGGCATTGAGTTCTCAAAGCTGATTTGCCTGCTTGTGGGATGAAAAATCCCAGATAAACTGAGGAGAAAAAATGCTACAGCTAACTTAAGATCTTTCTCAGACACTACCGAGTGTCTGAGAAAGACCCTAAGCTCATCACGTCAGGGACGGAAATCGAACCCAGATGCCTTTCCCTGCCATATGGTTGCAAAGTACATAGTCACTTGACTAACCTCTTGGACTGCTCTCAGATCCATAAGTTAAAATTGGGGTAACACTGCCTTGTATACAGCTAATGTAGTGTTTTGACTAATTTCTTTCTTATTCTATCTTCACTTAAAATTGTGCTTAGGTAGTTGAAAGGTTTTACTTGTTCTGTAAGTTTTCCATTCAATGCACTTGATATTTTCAATGTTTCTGCCTATTTTCATTGTCTTTGTCTTGTTATTGCTGATTTTCATACCAAATTTATTACAACAGTTGTTCAGTTTAGTCAGGGAATCTTGCAGACTTGTACTGGGTTTATTTAGAAGTATAACATCATCCACATAAATTAAAGCTGAGATTAATATATCCAATTTTGATATCAGTTTTAATACCACTTTCATGCATAATGTGATCCATGTAGATAATGAATAACAGAGGAGATAATGTACATCCTTGTCTGACACCAGAATTAACATCAAACCATCTTCCTGTACTTCCTTCAATTCTAACTGCTGACTTTCAACTCAAATACAGACTAATTATTGCTTGATATAATGCCTCATTGACACCTTACAACTGTAGTGTTTTGAATAGCTTTTCTCTTGGCACCTTGTCATATGCCTTTTCTAGATCCATGAAACTTAAATGCAGATCTTTGTTATATTCCCATGATTTTGCAACTATTTCTCATGTGAAAATCTGATCCTGACAGTCTCTATTTGGCCTGAATCCAGCTTGTTTTTCGCCAAGCTTCCTTTCCACAATCCTTCTCAACCATTTCTCAAGTGCACTTGCATACAAGGAATGCACAGTAGAGAAATGCCTCTGTAATTCTCATATTCAGTCTTATCTCCCTTTTTATATGGATACTATGAGAGCTCTACTCCAATCATCTGGAATTCATCCCTCTGTCCAGGCCTTCTGAACTATGTAGTGCAACCACTGTAAGACTTTCATACCTCCCATACTCGAGCATTTCTGGTTGAATATCATCTACTCCCACTGCTTTTCCACATTTGAGGCTTTTAATGGCTTTTTCTACTTCAAGAATGGATATGTATTCCTGATTGCATGCTTGCTGAGTATTTTTTACCACTATGCTGTCACTGATTATTTCATAGCAATTTTTTAAAGTAATTACTCCATACATTTTTTTGTATCCTATATTTTACAGGTTAAAGTATCTGAACCAGTTCCTCAGACCACTTATAAGTCAAATGAAGCACCATCAGCTAAGTCAACAGTTACCATTACTCAAGTATATGATTTTGCAGGAGAAGAAGTCAGGTATGAGTTCTTTTGTGTTTTTCATGTTTATGAAATATATTTTATTTCTGTGGGATACAAGTGGTTTTCTAATTTCACATTTTATAACAAGAAATTGCTACTTTGACAAAATGTATTGACTGCCAGATTAAAACTTAGTCATAAAAACCTTTATACACTTCATAAACAATATGTAGGCTCTGGACTGTAGCAGGCAAAATAGTTTAACCATGTCATATTGGTGGGCAGATTTAGGTTAAATAATAACTTTCTCCTCTTTTTTTTTTTTTAAATGAGCTCTCTTTTTTGAAATGCAAGTGCAAGTGCATGTGGGTATTGAGCATGTGCACAGACAGACCATAGTATGTCCACTTGATTAGGCATCGTAACAAGTAGTAGCTCTATAGTTCTTGAAATAGCCCCATCTTATTGGATTTTAGAGTGCAAAGTGCTGTAACCACTCCATTGGTATACACTGGTGAATTCCTGTTATGAAGTAACTTTTTCTAACTCATTCCATAGCTGTTCATTTGGATTGAGATCTAGTTACTGAACAAGCCAATGAAATATTGTAATATTTCCTCCTCCCCATCAATCCCTGGAATCATTTTCAAACAATGTGCACATTGTAATACAGTATACATTATCCTGCTGAAATTGACCATTACCAGACAAACTGCAAGCAAGAAATTGTGCATCTAGTTGCCAGCAATGTTCAAGTGATTGTAGCATTCATTCATTCATCAAATCACCAGTTTCTGGTATGAGTGGTGAAAAAAAATAGAATGTCTGCAGTCATGCTGCACTCTGTCACTTAGTTGTTGTAGTTCATTATTGCATTATTTTGGACTTGCAGATGCACAGACACATACAGTATCCCTTGGTATCTGCTCACCTTTTCTTTTTATATATATAGTGTAGAAGAGGTGCGTGTGTGTGTCTCTGTCACAACAACGAACTACATAATGTATCTAATCGGAATGGCCACTCATTTGTGCCTACTTTCAGTATATATAATTCCTATGACTTTGTGTGTGTATGCTTGCATACATGAGTGTGCAATATATATATATATATATATATATATATGTCAAACTTTTCCTACCCATTCTAGAAAAAAAATTAACATTTAAAAATTAGAACTTCTTTTCAGGGGAAAAAAAAAAGAAGTAAACTTCCAACTCACAGATCCTCAACTTTTTTTGAATTTGAGACATTGCTTTTAAACATTTATGGATATAATTTATCCAGTTAAAATATCAATTTATAAGAATGGAGAATGCTAAAGGCTAGGCTATAATTTATAAGATTTGGAAACCTTAAATCTTGTATTCCAATAAAACTGCAGTATTATAATTATTATTTTTTAATATAGAAATGTTAAGTGAAGAATGTGTAAAGCGATGGCATTTGTAGATATAGAAAAGTTTTACATTAATTGGTTGACTTTGTTCATGCCAAAGCACAACTTAAGTGTTAATTTTCCATTTCTTGAAAGGATTACAAAAGAAGTTGAAGCAGATTCAAAAGAAGCAAAGGTATATGAAATTGAGAAAGAGAAAGACAGAACATCTGCAGAGGCACCAGAAGCATCTAAAATATTAGTAGCAAAACAAGGGTAAGATTGTAATATAGATTATTTAATGTATATTAAGACTATTTAAACAAATAGCTGTACAAAGAAAAATATAAGCTCTTATTGAAAGAAAAAACCCACAGGACTTAACTGACTTTTTGTTTATACTATATGTACAGTAGATAATTTGTTAAAGCACAGGGTTTGCCTATAGTAATATAAATTAATGGGTGAAACTGAACCCCCCCCCCCCCCCTCACACACACATGTCCATCCTGTGAGAACAGAATGGACATCTTTTCATATATTTAATACACTCTGCATTATTCCAGCCATCTGCACTCCATTCCTCTTTCCATTGCTTAATAAACTTAGAAAACTGCATTTATGAGAAAAGTTGTTTTTTTGTTTTCTTGTGATATACATTATTTTATGTAAGGAACCACATGCTACAGCTCTCATGACATTTCTCATGTTGTGAAGTTGTTAAAATACTTCATGAACAAACTTTACTTGCTTACACTTGGATAAAGCTTTAAACAAGAATATAATTTCTTGACAAATATAATTTACAGACATAATCAGTAACTTCTGTGTTGATGACTACTATTCTTGCTGTGGTGCTGGTATAGTCCAAAGCAATAGAAAAATTTTTACAATGGAACTGTCATGAGTTTTGCCAGAATATTGATGATATCCTGTTGCAGAATCACAACTTTTCTGTCTACAGGAAACATAAAAGACAAAATGAGAACTCTATCTTAAAGAATTTCAGTGTTGTACACAAGGAAAGAACTGGAGATGGTCCTTCTCATGGAGGAGTACCTATCCTAGTGCAATCATGCTTCTTTTCATCATGTTCAGCACAATACTGCTCTGGAAGCAGTAGCGATTTGCCTATCCATGGGATTTCTTATTATAGTGTGTTCATTTTATTTACCACTGAGTGCTGAGTTAAATGAAATCGAAATGAAATACAGATCACACATCACCCACTCAAAGTTTTTATGTTGAAGCAAATGAACCGGTTCTATCACTTAGATGGAAACAGCTGTCTCTTCCAGATCATTCTACATGGACTAGTCTCTTTTCTGTGTGCTGAGAAAGTTCAGTATCATACACGTCAAACTGCCATACATCCTTTTGGTATGCTGGTTAAAGAGACTATGCAAGTTATGTTTGCCTATACCAAACATAATAGCATCCCTCCATTGTAGGTTTGCACTCCATCTTGCAACCTCTCACTTTGTGAACTAAAAGTCTCATATTTCATCATCTGTCTACCTTTAATTATTTAATGCACTCAGAACAGCCCACTGTAATTTCTTGCATATCTAAACTGATGGCTCAAGAACTGACACCTATGTTGGCTGTGCTGCTCTTTCCTAACATTACTATCTCCAACCAGATCCCACCTGATAGCAGCAATTATATGACAGGGTTGCATGCTATTCAGCTTGCACTTGTGCATATAAAAAGAAAACCACTACCAAAAGCATGTGATTTATATGGACTCATTGAGCTCTTTACAAGCTATATCCTCTTCTGTGTATAATCCACACCCAGTACTGTATGAAGTGTTATACCTGTTGTACAAAATGAAAATTCTTGGTGTTTGGTTGTTCTGGATTCCAAGCCAAATTGGAATTAAGGGAAATCAGACTGCAGCTGCTAGATCAGCTCATACTTTCTCCATGTACTGTTTGACAGTACCATATACAAACCACAGACAGTTTATAAGATCAAAGCTAATTGCTCAATTGTAGTCATCATGGCAGGAAGCATTGATAAATAAATTATGACATTGAACCTGAAAAACATTGACATTCTAGTCAACATAGAAAGAGAAGATAGGAAGTTGTTCTTTCTAGGCTCCACATAGGTCACAGTCATTTTACACATTCTTATTTACTGAGTGCTGATGTTCCACCTGTGTATAAAAAATGCAGTATGCATCTTACTATTTGTCATATTCTAGTTGAATCAGTCCTTTTCATGAGAGAGGAATAAAATTTTTACCTATCTAGCTAAACCATACACACACACACACACACATTCAGGTAGATGTTATCAGACTCAGACAGATTGCATAATGTTTTTAACCTCTTACAAAGAATTAATTTGTACAAATGGATTTGACTAATTTTGTTTCTACGTAGATAATGTGTTAACTTAATTTTTGTTGTACATATATTACTTACTAGTGTCTTTGACTATGTATTGCTATAACTTTCGACTTGTGTACTGCTTTAACCATTGCTATGGGCACAGTATGATCTTTGCTCAGCCAATAAACCAACCAATCTGCCCAGGAGTCCTTATATTCACATTTTATTAGTGCTTGTTGTTTGGTTTCCCTGGACTGACAGCTGAATTGAATTGTTTGTTCTCATCAGCAATGAGAACAAACAACGATTGGACTCATATTTTGAGTCAGAGTTTATTCTTTCTCTTCTAAATTTGCTGCAATGAAGCATGGTGGTCTTTTTCAAATCAATTCTATATCAAATCTATTCTTGTATATGCAAAGCCCATTTTACATCCTAAAGTTTACTGACAGGTGCCCAGGGCATCCCACATAGTTAGGATTCATGTCTTTCGTTCATGTGTTTAATATGAGTAAGTGTAAAGTTATGAACTTTGGCATGATGAGATTTCCAGCAGCATATTATATTAGCAAGTAAACAGGTAATTTTTGGTGAATGTAATGTGAGTTCCTGGAGTGTATGGGGTGATTTGGAAGCCCAAATTCACCAATTTTGGTTGTTTATAGTACCATTCAGATAAAAATGTGCCTCATTTATCCATAGAATTTATCAAGGCCAAGTATCATCGACGGGGTGCTTAAAGGTCAAAGCTGTATAACTGAGAGGAGACCTCCACATAGCCTTTAAAGGAATGTGGAGAATCTACCAGGGCTTCTGACCTAATGTCCAATCCTCACCTTCTCGTGATGCACCCTGTTGGGTATCTACTTTGATACTGAATGAACGAGGATGGGCTGGCAATTTGGGATTTAGCCGACCAAATTGTATTCTTATTGGTTAAACCAAAATAAAAAATAATGGTACAACATGACAAAATTTCATGCCGGCTGGGGCATCGCCCGGTTAAACAAGGCCCCCGTTGTTTTCGCCAGGGAACCAGGGCGAACAGCGAAAAGTCAGCTACTGGAACAAATCTGAAAACAAACCCCAACTCAACATCACCAGAGTTAAAGATCGGTACTATCAACGTAAGAAGCCTGAATGGCAAAGAAATGGAGCTAGCTGAGGAATTAGATAAGTAAGCTTGACATAATAGGGATGACTGAAACAAAAAAGACCAAAACTGGTGAGATCTTTCTGAGCAATAAATACAAAATGTTATGTTCAGGCAATAACAATCAAGGAAAAGAAGGAGCAGCCATAGTATTCAACACAAAATACGAGGCTAATCTTCTTGAATGGCAGGCAGTCTCAAGTAGAGTAATGTGGGCAAATATGAGAATGGGGAACTGGACAATGAGACTTATTTGTGCCTATGGTCCCACAGAAGGTTCTACTAAGGTAGAAGTGGAGGAATTTTTTGAGGCTTTAGAAAAAGCAACTGACACAATGAAAAAGGAAAAGTTGGTCCTTGTTGGGGATCTAAATAGTAGAGTAGGAAATGATTGTGAGACATACACAAATATTTTGGGAAAATTTGGAGAAAAGAGCAAAGCTAATAATAATGACAAATATCTGTTGGATTTCTGCTCAGGACATGAAATGGTTATTACTAACACCATGTTCCAACATAAAAATGTGCACAAATTCACATGGAGAAAAGAGGCTAGGAATAAGAAAAGTCTCATTGACTATGTTATTGTTGATAGTGATGTTTTCTCCCTGGTGCAGGACACCAGAGTGTGCAGAGGATTTGAAATTGGAAGTGATCACTATTTAGTCTTGAGCAGGATAAAATTGAATTTCATATTGAAAAGAATAACATGTAAGAAAGTTTTAAAGCAAATAAAAGTTGAGCAGCTCTCAGATGTGAACTGTAGGCTAAAATACACAAAGATTATTGAAGAAAAAATGAAAGAGTTTGAGAACAGGAATCAAACCTTGGAGATTCAGTGGCAAACTCTGAAGAAAACATTGATTGATTCTGCCAGAGAGGCATGTGGTGAGGTTGTGTGCAAGGATAAAAAAATCAGAACTCCCTGGTGGACACAGGAAGTTAAAGAGGCAGTGAAGGAAAAGAAGAAAGCATATCAAAAGTTCCTGGCAAATAAGTCAGCTTTTACTCTTACAGAATACAGAGACAAATGTAAGAAAGCTAAACAGTGTGTAAAACTAGCTAAACAAAAGTCATGGGAGGACTTTGGCAAGAATATAGAAAATAAATATCAAGAAGGTGGCAAAATATTCTGGAGGTTGTTGAAGAAGCTTAGGAATGGAGGAAAGAGTGCTGTAAAAGGAGTTAGAGATGATATAGGTGACATGAAAACAGGAGAAAAAGATATCCTTGAAGTATGGAGTAATTACTTTGAAAAACTGCTAAATGAAACAAGCAGTGATAACAGCACAGTGATAAAAAACACTGACCAGGCATGCAGTCAGGAATACATATCCATACTTGAAGTAGAAAAAGCCATCAAAGGCTTGAAATGTGGAAAGGCAGCAGGAGTAGATGATATTCGACCAGAAATGCTGAAGTATGGTGGTATAAGAGTCTTACAGTGGCTGCACTGCATAGTTCAGAAAGCCTGGACAGAGGGACGAATTCCCGATGATTGGAATTCCCGATGAGTAGAGCTCTCATAGTACCCATATATAAAAAGGGAAATAAAACTGAATGTGAGAATTACAGAGGTATTTCCCTACTGAGTGTTCCTGGCAAGATCTATGCAAGTATACTTGAGAAACGGTTGAGAAGAATTGTGGAAGAAAAGCTTGGTGAAGAATAAGCTGGATTCAGGCCAAATAGAGGCTGTCAGGATCAGATCTTCACTTTACGACAAATAGTCAGGAAAGCATTGGAATATAACAAAGATCTGTATTTAAGTTTTGTCAATTTGGAAAAGGAATATGACAAGGTGTCAAGAGAGAAGCTATTCAATACGCTGCAGTTATATGGTGTCAATGGGGCATTATATCAAGCAATACTTAGTCTTTATTTGAGTTGTAAGTCAGCAGTTAGAATTGAAGGAAGTACAGGAAGATGGTTTAATGTTAAATCTGGTGTGAGACAAGGATGTACATTATCCTCTCTGTTATTCATTATCTATATGGATCACATTATGAAGGAATGTGGTATTAAACCTGATATCAAAATTGGAGATGTTAATGTCAGCTCTTTGCTTTATGCGGATGATGTTATACTTCTAAATAAATCCGCTACAAGTCTGCAAGATTCTCTGACTAAATTGAATAGCTGTTGTAATAGATATGGTATGAAGGTCAGCAATAAAAAGACAAAGACAATGAAAATAGGCAGAATCATTGAAAATGTCAACTGTGTTGTGAATGGAGAACCTGTGGAACAAGTAAAACATTTCAGCTACTTAGGCATGATTTTTACTGAAGATGGTAAATTAAATATAGAAATAGACAACAGAATCAACAAAGCTGGTATGGTGGGAAGTCAATTGAATAAATTCATATGGAATAAGAAAGAAATTTGTCGGAACACTAAATTAGCTGTATACAAGACAGTGTTCAAACCAGTTTTAACTTATGGATCTGAGAGTTGGGTCAGAAGTAAAACACTTGACCAAAGACTAGAGACCACAGATATGAGAGTCCTGAGAAAGATTAGAGGCATGAACAGATGGCATCAATGGCAATATCATATTAAAAATGAGGATATTAGGAAAGAACTTGACATTGTCAGCATCCAGGAATGCGTTAGCAGAGCTAATATCAGGTGGTATGGTCACTTAAATAGAATGGGAGAGGAAAGATTAGCAAAACAAGTGTTCTCTGCCAGGTTGGCAGGAAAACGACCCAGAGGAAGACCAAGATATAGGTGGATTGATATGGTACAAAGTGCCTTAGACGATAGAAATATAAGATCTGATAATGTTGGAGTCTTGACAAGTAACAGACTGATTTGGAGGAAAATTGTAGATAGGAAGTTAGTAATGATGTAATTTTTTCATGTAGTACTGTCATATCCTGTACACCCCTTGAGGGTACATGGCAGGAATTTGATGATGATGATGATGAAGTATCATCGACTTACAATCTGACCAGAAACATCAGAGCAAGTGTCAGTCACTTGTCATAATCATTATGTAGCTGCTGCCGTGAATGGCTGATCTTGTGTGGATAAAATGTAATGATTTTGTGCAAGACTTTCCATACTGTGGAATAAGGCATATCCAGTTGTCACACTGCTACTACCAGCAATATTTTCATGTTATCTGTTGTCCGTTGTGGTGGCAACTTCTTTATTTATCCGTGGTGGCACTGGTTTCCATCCTCTGCCAGCCCAAACTTCCAAAGATCCTGTTTCTTCAAACTTCTGAATCATTGATCTGACATTAACTGACAGAGGAAGAACCCTTACGCAAGTTCTTGTAGGTTTGAGACTCACGAGCAGCTGATGCATTGCACTCGTTAAAATAACTTTACAAGTAACACAACATAAAATGAGGTGCACATTGAACATGACTATCAATATGAATATGTTTGTGAAGTTTTCCCTTTATTTTATAGCTCTTATGATGCCAGCAAAAGATGTGTTCAACTTTGTTTTATGGAAATTTTTGGCTTCTTGGGCTACAACAGCACTATATTCTCTCTATCATCAACTTTTCAAATATTTTTTTTTTCTTTCTCTGGAATCCTTCCTATGTCTTGATTAGTTTCCCTACCAAATTTGGTGACATCCTGATTGTTAGATCTATATAATAGGAGAAGTTTAATTATGGCCACCCTGTACATTCAAGATATTTTGCTAAGGCATATAAAGAAGAAATCAGAAGCACCTTCCACTCTCATTCTGCCATTTTGCAGTATATTGTTGGTATTAGAATGGGCTATATGCTATTCACTTCTTTTCTTAGTGCTACACTATGTCGAAAACTGTTAAATGCTCAAGTACAACTGATTATAGATTCATTCTCTAATATTCCTCTTCCCAGTCATGTGCAATATAAATATTGTTGAGATGTAATTTGTATGTTTCCTTTAAATTTACTTTGATTTTTCCATTGAAGTGACTTGTTTAATGTAGAACATTTTACTTTTCTTCTGAAAATAGTTTGCTGTCTTAATTAGTATACATGTTTGCCCATTTATTGTACAAGGAAATTGCTTTATGACTGCATGTATTTCCTTTAAACTTGATGTTAGAGACTATTTTATATTGTTGCAGAGTGAAGAGATCTTCTGGATTAGACGGTGTTCTAGGAAAGATTATGGGAAAGAAGCAGAAACTAACTACACTGGTAAGCAGAACAACACTTTTCTTTGTGTTAAAAATTAATACTGCTTGCCAATAATTGATTAAAAAATATGCGCAGCCACTCATTTAATTTTATTATCATATCTGTGAATTTTCAGTCTTCAAAAAGGCATTTGAGTGCAGTGTTTCTGATTATGGACATATCTGAAAATGATAGTGTCCAACCCAGTGCTTTCAGAAATATATATGCCTGCTATATAATTGGTTATAGGAATATTGCTAAACTTATATGCTGTAATTATGTTGTGTTTATTCATCAGGTAAACCTGATGTTTCTGCAAAACAAAAATTTTAGGACTTGTTTAGAAAACTATCTTGTTCACCATGCAAAAGTTACTTGAAATACAAAAGCACTTAATGTGAAATCTCTCTATTACACATAGTTATGCACTGGTTCATAGCAATGCTTCATTATATAAACAACAACAGAGAAACAGAAATAGTTTATTTTTGATCTCTTTCATCTGATCAGCTCCATTCTTCTGCGCCAGCATGTGCAGGAGGATGAGAAACTGGTATTTGGTAGAATGGATGAAAGTTGATTTTTATTTTATTTTATATAGCTCCTTTGGAATACCTGGATAGGATATTAGTTCCTGTTCAGTTATTCTTTGAATTTATTTCTTTGTTATTCTAATTGAGTGTGTGTTACCATATTTACAAGTCATTCTCTGAAAATGCTGGTTTGAAATCTAGTGAAATATTATTATTGTTTATTTATTTATTTTCATGTTTCCATCAGTTGAAGATTAAGCTGGATGGAGCCCTAGTGGTAAAATTTACAGGGCTCCTATATGTATATGCTGAGAACTAGGCCTTCACTATAATTAAATACATATAAAATATGATTTAATATTTTTATTTCAAAACATTGCAATAAATTTTTCTTTATAATAACATCAGACTCGGGGGGGGCCCTGGCATCCACCAGATCTGATATCTGTTTGATCCTCCTCTGATTTTCACGTCTATAATTTACTAAAATGATCCAGTGAAATGTTAGTAACTCAAATTGTTTATTTTTGTTTCTCTTGTTTTTTTATACCATGAGCACTCTAATGAATAACCATCAACACTTAGCCTATCGCTGTGTGGATCTATAGTGATTATGTTGCAATTGATTGCTGCATAATCCATTGTGTATATATTTAAATATATCCAAATTACAGAAACATTATTCAATTCTTCAAAAAAAAAAAAAAAACTATATTGTTCACACATTTATTTATTTATCCATGAATAAATTAAAAAAAAAATTGTGATTTTTTTAAATTGAAATTTGGTATTTGAATGCATACCAGAAACCAGACATTTGATATGTTTTTATTGAACTGATTAAATATTTGAAAGTTGCAGATTTAGGGTCAATATCCTTATGCTTTTTCTTAGTTTTTATACCATTCTACTTTTCCTACAATTTTTCTTCTTTATATATACAGGGTGTTCGGGATAAATTTGACAGTTTCGTAAGGAAAAAGAAAATCTTCTTTGTATCTATTAAATTTAATGAATTGACAAAAAAACATTACAGGCAGAGTTAATTACAATACTATCAACAAGATTTACTCAAAATAACCACCATTAGCATCGATCACAGCTTCAATTCTGCTTCGGAACCTCGAACAAGCTGATGCTACAGTCTCCCTGGGAAGGGCTGCAAAAACTGTTTTAATTTTATCCATTAACTGGGCTTTTGTATTACTGGAAGTGCGATTGGTGTCTTTTTCAACTGCGCCCCATACAAAATAATCCATGGGGTTAAGGTCTCGGGAGTTTGGAGGCCAAACATTTGGACTGGTGAAGTCGTAGAAATTTTCAGACAACCATTTTTGACTTTTCCCAGAGGTGTGGCAAGGGGCCGAATCCTGCTGCCATACATACGGCCTACCATTGGCTACCCTTGTTATCCAGGGCTTGACTACAGTTAGCAACTCCACGAACAAAGCCCGAATTCCAATGCCAGGGTTCTTCAACACCTGTTCCTGCAGATTTGCGAGGAATTCTGCTGTACGAACGCAATCAGATCGTCTGCTAGGGATATTTCTTCTTGCTACATCCTCGTAGTCACCATTGCAAGTCTCTAGTTCATGCCTGATTGTTTTTACTGTATTCAGGGAGCATTGGGCAGCAGTCGTAATATCCTTATTTTGATGGCGGGCACGAATCATCATGATACAAGTTATTCTCTTCCATGATTCAGGTGGGTTCCAGCTATCCATCCTTTCTGACATCTTGTATATGAATGAAGAAGGGTCCAAACTTTTAAATGAAGAGAAGTGTGTGTTAATACATGTAACTTACGGAAAAATATAATTAATTATAAATATGTCAAATTTATCCCGAACACCCTGTATATGAGGAGATACCCCAAAATAACTGGAATTATTTTTTAAAAAAAATTTTATTAAAATTTTTAATACCATATTCTAACATCCCTCAAAGTACTCTCCATGTGAGTCAATGCACTTGTCCCAATGTTTTTTCCACTACTGGAAACAGTTCTGGAACTTTTCAACTGGAATACTCTTTATGGCCTCCAGCAATTTTTCTTTTACTTTGTTCACTGCCTTTCATGGTTTTCTTTATCAGTAGGAATAAAAAAAAAAGTCACATGGAGAGAGATCAGGGGAGTAGGACTTTTTTTTTATCCTCTGTGAGCAAATGAGGCACAAATTTAGTGGACACACATTTTATTTGTGAATCTTCTGTTAAAATTTTTATATAAATTCCATGATAAATCATCTCTTTAGAAACTTGCTCAGTGATCTTTAGACGATCTTCATTGATTGCCTGACAAACTTTTTCGATGTTTTAATCATTTCTGCTTGTCAAACATTCAGCCAGTTCATGGTTGGTCTTCAACTGATGTCCCCCACTTTTGAAATGGGAAACCGACTCGTAAACCTGCATTTTACCTAAAGTATTGTCCTTAAATGCTTGCCAAAGTATAGCAGTAGTTTTATCTGCAGTTTTATCCAAAATAAAACAAAATTTTATGCACATTCTCTGTTCCTTGTGGTCAGCCATCACAAAATCACCAAACTTGTTTATAAATACTGACAAAAAAGCAGCTAGAACAACGAACCAGTTCACACTGAATGACACCACTTGCCACACTGGCATGGAAAATTGCATGCTCACAATGCCTAGTGGCATCATCTGTAACTAGAACATGTGCCATGTTCAGATTCTGGAACTTTTTTTGTTCAAATGGAGAGAGAGATCAGGCGAGTAGGGTTTTTTCGAAAATAGAAGAAACTAGTGGTGCCACCTATTGTATCTTTTTGTTGTCGAAAGCGACAACCTTCATTAGTGATGTGTCAACTTTATGGCATTTGTTTCGTTAGAAGCTGAGTTATAGTGCCAAAGGTGACAGTGTTTTTTGACAAGCGGTCGGAAAATGAGTTTCAAACGAAAAGCTACGATTGACTTTTGTGTTAAACTTGGTAAAAGTTTTACCAAAATGAATCAGATGTTTCAAAAAAGCATACGTGATGAATGTTTATCCCATACTCAAGTTTACGAGTGGTTTAAGCGACTTCAAAGTGGTTGTGAGACGCTTGAGGATGACGAAATGCTGGGCCATCCAAAAACTGGATTGAGCGAAGTTAACATCCAAAAAGTGCTTGATTTCATCAAAGAAAACCCAAAATCATCTGTGAGATTGATTGAAGATGAATTGGGGATTACAAATCAACTGGACACAACATTTTGACCGAGAGTTTGGGCCTTCGTAAATTGAATTCGCAATTTGTTCCCCACAAGTTGACCAACTTGTATTAAACTTGTATTAAACACTGCAAGGACCTCATTAAAACCACTCGGAAAGACTCAAACTTCCTTGAAATGATCGTTACTGGTGACAAAATGTGGTGTTTTGAGTATGAGCCCAAAACAAAGCAACAGAGTGCTGAAGAGACCACCAGAAGAGGGGCATCCAAAAAAAAGTCGCTTGGAGAAGTCAAAAGTAAAGACAATGCTGATTTGTTTCTACGATTCCAAGGGCATTATCCACAAAGAATTCATTCCACCTGGCCAAACAGTCAATGGTGAGTTTTATCTCGAAGTTTTGAAACGATTGATAGCGAGAATTCGTCATGTACGGCATGAATATCGTGACGACCGATTGTTCGTCAAAACATACTGTCACGCTAATAAATTTAGTTTAATCCTTTATCCAAGTGTAAGCAAACAAAGTTTGCACCTGAAAATATCTTCAGGACTGAGGTAAGGTGGTACATCCCTTGGCAACTCGTAGCAAAGGTGGACCAAGATCTTATCACTCCTTGTCTCAGTATCTCCCATAATGCAAAGCACATCTCCTTGCAGACATGTATACTGCTATGCATTAAGGGAAGGGCCACTACCCAGACTGATTTCGACCTTTATTGAGGTCTTGTCAGTGGGAGGCAGACCCAGAGTGGTGATACCAAGGCAGAAGCAATGGAGAGGTCATATTTACCTATACGAGTTGCCAACCAGTGTACCACCTTATTATTAAATTACTCTGGATTTAGAGAAACATGTTGGAAGTTTATTATTTTTTTTTGTACTTGGTTAGACTATAATAAATTTAGTTTACCGTATATTATCGTGTATAATGCGAAAAATACTACTTAAAGTTAGGAGTTTGCATTATATGCGGATCCTAAAAAATATAACATCTTATTAGACTTGCACACACAATATATACTACCTAATGCCTATGCAACCAAATCTACTTGACCCACTCGCATTCAGTGACTGAGCACGATCTTATCTGCACATAAAGTTACTTACATTACTGGCTTTATGCACAGATACAATGCGTGCTCGGTTGCTGAATGATAGAGCACAGATAGGTATATCGGTTTAACCACAGTTCATTTTAAATATTGTTCATTAAACAAACCTAGCCTGAAAATGAGCCAACAGAAACGTAAACATTCATCTTTTGTTGCAGGATTTAAATTGCTTGTCGTGCAGTTTACAGAAAAACATAATAACAGTGTTGTGAGAGAATTTGGTGTACTAGAGAGTAATATTAGACTTTGGCGTAAGCAAAAAGACAGTCTTGAAAAATCCCCAAAACGAAACGTGCCCGTTCCAGAATTCGAAGAAGAGCTAAATGAATGGATTTTGACGCAAGGACAAGATGGCATTATAGTAACAAGAAATGCAATTCATTTTCGAGCTCTACAACTCAAGAATGGTAAATTCAAGGACACACCAGGTATTTCATCTTTTCTTGCTTCACCTAGGTTGTGCAACAGATTTATGGAACGCAAAGCATTAACATTACGACACTGAACAAAAATTGCGCAGAAGTTACCAAAGCAGCTTGAAGAAAAAGTGCAGTCCTTCCATAAATTTATCATAAAATTATGGAAGTGTCATGGATACAAACTTTTCCAAATTCGCAATATGGATGAGACGCCCATGTATTTTGATATGCCTGGGAATTGAACAATAAACTCAGTTAATGAAACGGGTGTCTTCATGAAAACAACGGGACATGAAAAAACTCACTTTACTGTTGTTCTAGCATTCATGGCAGACAGAACCAAATTAAAGCCGACAGTGATATTTAAAAGGAAGAAAATTCCGAAGCATATTAAATTTCTACCAGGTGTAATTGTTCGCGCCAATCAGAAAGGTTGGATGGATGAAGAAGGTGTACAATTGTGGCTGGATCAAGTATAGAACATTCATTCAGGTAGTTTGTTACGTCAACAAAGCATTGGGATATGTTCTGGATGCATTTAATGGAGTCAAGCTAAGAGAAAGCACGTGAGCTACGCACAGACCTAGCAGTCATACTGGGTGGTCTAACTTCCATTTTGCAGCCGCTTGATGTCAGCTTGAATAAGCCGTTTAAAGATCACTTATGTGTAAAATGGAGAGAATGGATGTCATCTGGTTTAGTGAAGGTGACAAATGGTGGAAATTTTCAGAAGCCTGAGATCACCCTAGTCACCAGCTGGGTTAAAGAAGCATGGGATTCGATACTATCTGAAATGATTCAATGCATGGACCCGAAGATCACATCATATACGAAAGCGAGGATGATGCACAACAAAATGGAGAGCATGAAGACAGTGACGACAACTGCTACACTAATGATGCAATCCCTACAGATGAATTTATAAATGAAATGTTTGATCACTCAAAAGATGAAGAACTTAAAGGATTTTGACATTTTGTTTTAAAATAAATATTTCCTTCATTAATTCGTATTGTATTATTTATAATGTTATAGAACAAGATTAACAAATCGTATTATACGTGGACATGGCATTTTAGCTAGTTTTCAAACAAAATTTCTAGTTCGCATTATACGTGGATTGCATTATATGCGATAATATACGGTAATCCTTTATCTAAGTGTAAGCAAACAAAGTTTGTGTCTGAAAATATCTTCAGGACTGAGGTAAGGAGTGATGAGAGCTTGGTCCACCTTTGCTGCAAGTTGCCAAGGGATGTGCCACCTTACCTCAGTCCTGAAGATATTTTCAGGCGCAAACTTTGTTTGCTTACACTTGGATAAAGGATTAAACTAAATTTATTATAGTCTAACCAAGTGCAAAATAAACTTCCAACACTGTCGCTCTTGACACTATAACTTGGCTTATAATGAAACAAATGTCATAAACAGTTAACACTAATGAAGCTTGCTGCTTTCAACAACAAAAAGATACAGCAGGTGGTGCTATTTTCGAAAAGTTCGGCCTCTTTTTGGACAGAGGGTGTGTGTGTGTATTTATATATATATATAAAATTTAAAAATTACTATTCCTAATGCTTTTTTTAATATAATAATGAATGTATATAAGAAAAAAATGATCAAATTGTTTTTCGTAAAAGCTATACACTCTTAGAGGTAAAATATCAATTAATTGATAAGTCTAAAGACTTATCAGCATATCAAATTTTCATATATTTGGTACTTAAATTTGTTCTCAAAAATTATTTTATCTTTCACAAGCTTAACTTAAAAAGTGAATGTGTCAGCAGCATGTTTTCATTTGACCTAAAGTGCTTTTGCAGGGCTTTGCCAATGAAAGATGAAGTCCATAATCTTTGTAGCATTAATGGAAATGCCTCAAATAATGATGCAGTTATTTCTGTTCACTCATGAATACTCATTGCTCTGTGATATATCATAATCAAATTTAGCCCATGCTTACTGGAAAGCTATTTTAATTAGCGTTAGAAAAATGTACATTTTTGTTTCTTTGTTCCTAATTACGTAAGCATCTTATTTAAAATGGAAAATAGTTACGTTTGAGGCAACTCTTCTGATTGCCATATCTTTCATTTCTAATAACAAGTGCTGCAGTTCATATCCTAATTTGATGATTCCATTCCTCATCTTCTTGTGATGTGTCCCATTTGAAACTTAGCCAACTAAATTGTATCTTCTACTAGAGGAAATTGATTAAAAAAAAAAAAAAAAAAAATAGGCTGAGAAACATTGCTGGTTAACAAGATTCATATTGTTTTTGTCAGAGAAGCAGGATACTAAAAAAAAGTTAGATGCTGAAATAACTGCTCAAAGAATTGAAGATAGGCAACATCATTATAAGAAGTGTATCAATGAAAAAGAGTTGATTGAGCCAGCAAAGAAATGATAGATATGCCATGTCAAGATAATTGGTGCTACCAAGATGAAAAGGACAGAAATGGAAGTACCTCTAAATAACAATTATGAGATGCTATATTTAGATATTAGTGATCATGGAAAGCATTTCTTGACTTGGAAGGAGTAGTTATAATATTCAACATCAAACAGTTTTTGAAAGCACATAGTTTCAGGTAGTAATATAAGCAGGTTTCAAAATGGAAAATAGAACAATGAAACTTATTTGTGTCTATCGTCATCATGCGTTGTCTCCATGCACGAGGTTCACTACTATGATGATGTGATTCATGGTTGACTATGGGTGTAAGAATAATGTGGGGAGAACCCTATTTCTTCCACATTGTTGTAAGTATTCATGGCTGAATCTGTGTTGTGCTCACTGGGCCAGTTTGCCTGTTCTGAGGAATGAAAAACCTGACTTTCTCGGTGGAAAAAACTTTTGCCTCCATATGAAAAAAAGTTTTAAAAAAAAAAAAATCAGAGAACTTCTTGAAAGTATTAGAGATAAAGAATAGCACACAAAAACAAAGGAAAACGTTTGTTCACATTTGAAGGCCTAAAAATTTAAGTCTGAAATGAATTCCAAACACACAAAAATGTTTTGAAACAAATTGGATAAAAGAACAAAACTGTAATATCATTTTGGAACAAAATCAAGCAGTTTTTTGTTCCAAAATCAAGTGGTTTTTTGTAGTAACTGTAGACTCATATATATACAGATATTGAAGTGAAAATGAAAAAGTGTGAAAATAAGAATCAGATTAGAAACCCATTTGCAAAATCTGAAGAAAACATTGAGTCAGCAATGCAAGAGAATCATGTAGTGATGAAGATTGTTGATACACAAAGCAAAAGAGGCAATCTGAAAAAATGGTGAGTGAATCAGCATCTGCCTTTAGAGAATACAGAGAAAAATGTAAGAAAGCTAAACTGGAAAGACAAAGTACAGTGTTCTTTCGATATTTGCAGGGATGCATTTCTATTGTCATCATGATAGAAATGCATCCCTGATAGAGTCTTACAGTTAATAGCAAAAATCCTGTAATAATTGATGCCCCCTCTCAGAAAAAAAAGATTTTATTTCAAAGTAAATGTACATCCAACAAACTGTCACTGTTAAATAGAAGTTCGATGGCTCATTTCTTCCACACCTTTTTTTTATGGGATATTTTCCTTCTTGTAATTGCTAATAAAATAAAAACAAGGAAAATTGATAAAATAATTGTATTTGTCAATGCATTTAAATCGAAACTAAAGAAAAAAATTTCTTTTATCCTACATATATGAACACTCATATCTTACGAGTTACACAGAGGAAAATATTAATCTTTTATGAAAAACTGTTATGAGAAGCTGCTTTTTTGCTTCATTTTGTAGTACAGCATGGTGCCCAGTTCAATGCCTATTCTAATTCTCAAGCAGTTCTATACTCCTTTCCATTGAAGGATCTAAATGCTTTAAATTTCTGGTCTTTAGATAGACTCACAAAAAACTCTAGCATCCATTGGTTTACATTTGTTTCTCCTACATCAGTTGAACTTTTAAGCTCATCACAATCCTCTTGTGTTAACTCAGAAAAACTCTTACAGGAACCTAATTATATCTCCTCAAGTACGATGCCATACAATCCCTCCCCTTCGATACAATATGCCACGTTATAAATGTCAGCAGAAGGAATTCTCATATAATTTTTCACAACTTCTGGCTGTAACTTTTTCCAGCATGCATTGATTGAGTTTCGTCTTAGTTTCTTCAGTGCTTCTTTCACTGTGACAATGAAATCTGCTATATGAATTGTTTCCAGCTCTGCATAACTCTAACATTTGAATCCTTCCATTGCATTGAAAATTTGATGAAAAGACAATTTTGTTAATGTGCTTTAAATATCTGAAGTATACCTTGATCTAACAGTCGAATGAGAGGTCATGCTAGGTTGCAGAAAGACAACGTCTATATTTTTATTGAGATGTTTCAATTCCTCTAGATGCCCTAGTATGTTGTCCAGGATAAGCATAACTTTAAACAAAAGATTTTTCAGCTGCAAGTACTTCTCTACTTAAGGTACAAATCAATGCTTAAATGAATCCAGCTACAATTCTCATGTTACCCACTCTTTTTTTGTTAGTTTGCCAGTAGACTGAGTTCATTTTTGTTTCTTCACTTTAAAGCTCTTGGATTTTGTGAATGGTAAAGTAACAGGTTTGATCACATCGCCTTACTTCATTTGCACAAAATAAAAGTGTCTCCCTATCTTTACTTGCTTTAAATCCTGGCATATGATTTTCCTCTTGGGTAAATAGGATCCATTAGTCATTCTCTTCCAGTAAAGCCCAGATTCATCTGCGCTTCAATTATTTTGCAAAATTTTTAGGGGGAAAACTGCTGTTGTATCTTGGTCAGCAGACGCTCTATCACCAATCACCTTTATATTTCTTAAAGAAAATCTTTTAAATCCTTCAAACCAACCTCTACTGACAGTGAAGGTTTTTGTAGAACTTTCAGAAGACAATCCTTCTCTGCCTTGTTCCTTGTGATAATGGTTATAAAGATTTTGCTTTTTCTCTTAAAATGTTGAATTGATTAGGAATCCCTTTTATTATTTGTTTTCCATTCACACACACACACTTAGCGCTCTTTCCATTTTACTGAATGCTTTTTCACATACACAAGAAACCGCTATGCCTCCATATTTGAGTATTTCTGGTTGAATGTCATCAAATCCAGCTGTCTTACCACAAGTTATTAAGAGCTTGCATACAGAAATGAATTGACAAGAGAATCTATACTTTGCAATGATCAGTATAAGTTTGCTAAGGGAATGGTAATATATAAGTAACTTGCTTACATTTTATAATAATATTACAGTTGAGATAGACAAGGGGAATGGATACACCATGATACTTTTGGACTTTGCTAAAGCTTTTGACAGGATTCAGCATGGAAAGCTGTTACATAAATTAGAAGGTATGGGATTGGATTATAAACTGTTAGCTTGAATAAAAGGATGGCTGACTTACAGATATCAAAAAAGTGGTATGGTGGGAGATCTGAGTCTACAAGGTTTAAGGTGACTAGCAGTATATGCTATGCATTTGTTCTTGGTCCATTGTTCAGTCCTTACATTAATAACATTAGAAAGGATTTGAAAGAGACACAAATATTTGCTGATGATGCAAAGACACAAGGTAATCAGAAATACAATTGACATGTGATACTTGCAGAATGTTTTGAATGAGCTTCAATTGTGTGCATGTTAAAATGGCTTCAGTTCAGTGTTGGTAAGTGTGAAGTTATTGCACTTTGGCATGTTATTATATTGGCAGGATTAGAATAAATTACTAGAATAAACTTCACCAGGAAAGGGATCTTGAAGATTTTGAAATATAGGATGTTGAAATTCAGGAGCCATATAGCAAAGATTGTGAATAAAACTCAGAGGACAATTGGAATGCTGAAATGATCATTGACATGTAAGGATATGGAAGTCGTGTTGCATCTTTACAAGGCTTTCATACAATCTCTTCTGGACTGTTGTTGTACATAGATTGGATTTCTATGTACAACATAGAAATCTCCGTTGTACAGTGGAGAGGATGGAAAGGAGTGTTTAAGATAATATTAGAATTATGAAATGTTTATTGTGAAGGTTATGCAAATGTTAACAAACAAAAAAGGAGTAATATGATAACAGACTTACAAACTTCTCAAAGGATCATACAAAATACCAGTGGCTGGAATTTTTCATTTAATGGTAGGTGGAGAGAGAGAAATCAAGAATGAAGTGAGAGCTAGAATTTTCTGTCATAGTGTAATGTGAATGAATTTCAGAGAAGGTATGGCTGGTGATGTGAGTGATATGTAGCCTCCCTCAATGAGTCCCTGACTCCCTGGAGTTCTCTTCTAATTATTATTATTATTACATGAAACCTCCAGGGAGTCCAATGACTCATCGAGGGAGGGCACCTACTCTACAACTCTGTCTCCACCACTCAATTCACCAACTACAACAAATAGCAACTACCATCATCATCTACACCACATATGGGTAATCTGCAGGCCGGATCCGGCCCTAATCTATTTCAGCGAAGTTTGTCTGATTCATGGTGGGAGAAAACATGGTGTGTTCTACTAACTCACATTAAGCTGACGTCATATGACTTGCTCAAAACACACTGTTTTCTCCAACCAAGGTCTCTTTCTCACTTTGACTAGCGCCGTGTGTGAATGTGTTATAATGTGTCAGTTCGGTACTTGCATTGGTGTTGTGCTTTGTTCAGTGCCTGCATTGATGTTGTGTTCTGTTCAGTGCCTGCATTGACGTTGTGTTCTGTTCAGTGCCTGCATTGACGTTGTGTTCTGTTCAGTGCCTGCGGTGTAGAAGACAGTTTTGTTTGCCAGTTCTGAATATCGCTTATAAATTTGGGACAATGTCAGGGGTTAAGAGCTGTTGCATAACCTGGGTAAGAATTTGGTGTCAAGGATAGATTGGATATCAGCAAATGTGCTAAAGGAATGGAATATTCAGCCAGATTGGTTAGTCCTTGACATGTTTGTATAACTTGAGTCTCTCCAAATTACTCCAAAGATACCTATCAGTATCTTTGGAGTAATTGTGAAGATTTTGAAGCAGCTGGTAAGAACGTGTATACAGAAATGGTTTGACGAACAAGTTATACTTTGCAAGCAACAGCATGGATTTACTGAAAGAAGGTCATGTCTGATCAATTTGCTCTTATTTTATAAAAATGTTACAGCTGAGTTGAATAGAGGAAATGGATGCTATGATACTGTTGGATCAAGGCATTTGATAGGATACCACATGAAAGGCTGTTGCATAAATTGAAGCATATGATGGGTACAGGGGAAAAACAACTTCAGTCCAGTTTTTGTGAATTCAACTTAATGCTGCCATCTGTTGGGGATTAAAGGAAGGTTTCATCTCATAAATATGACTTTCTGCATAAACACCTCAATCCAGACAAATGAACGGAGAATATTTCTTAAACTTGGGAAGAACACCCTCAGTCCGAGTGGTTGTATGGAAAAACAACTTCGGTCCAATCACATCAACTATTATCACTATTGCATCAGCGATTATTTTGTTATCAGTGGTTTGTTGAATCACTACTAGTTTTGATTATATAGTTTTACTGTTTTGGTTTTACGAGTATTTTAATTGTTTTTTAATAATAAAAAGTAGTGTGAAAATGATAAGTGATTATTCTAATAGTTCTAATGAAAGTGAAGCTGATACTAAAGAAAAACTCACAAAGAAATGAAAAAAGACAGGTAGGACTAGAGATGTAATGAAAATTCTTCGCTCAACAACACACGAAGTTGGTCCTGACTGTTTATGCAAAAGGTATCGTTGTTTCGAAACTATTCCTGATGCCGAACGAAAAAGAATTATTCGAGATTTTAACTTATTAGGGAACTATAATGACCAAAACTCTTATTTAAGTGGACTAATTACAATCCTTCCCGTAATGAGAATGCGTCCTAGAAAAGGAGTTGATGCGAGGGTGAACACGGCTTCATTTGCTTTTCGTGTCAGATTACTGTAAGGCGGCAATGAGGGGAATAGCTAAGATGTCAGAGTTTGCCATAAAGCATTTATTTCTTTGCATGGTATATCTGAAGAACGAGTGAAAAGGATTAAAAACTGTTTGATAAATACTGGTCAGTCATCTAAAGATGGGCGTGGTAAACACCTAAACAGACCCCACAAAATTTCAGAAGAGACTAAGAACAAAGTTAAAAGTTTTATTAAAAGCAATGACGACAACGTTGATGACCATCCAATAGATGATTGAAATAAATGATTATTTTAAAACTACAATATTTTAACTACTTAAATTTTTATTACTTTTTACCATATTTCATTTTTTGTGTATTATTGCTTACTTAATAAAGAAGCACTTAGTATAATAATTCCCTTAGTACCTATTATCTTGAAAACAAGGGATGCGATCTGATCATTATTTATAAATTAAATAATTAATTAATTAAAAAATCAGATATTACCAATCCGATTAATAAAAAAATGTGCGTAACAACCATGTTTTTTTATATAGGATTTACCGGGGAAAAACCACTTCAGTCTGGCCATTTCAACAAAAAGGCTATTATTTGCTATTTGTTTTTTTAATTTTTAAGTACTATTTAAATTAATTATGCTTAATATACATGAATGTACCATATCTATTATTTTTTTATTTTGTTATGCTATGTTTACTTGCATTTTGACAACAAGGAAAATTTAATTATGTTTTTTTTTCGGAAGTCAATATCGTGGACTGAAGTTGTTTTTCCCCTGCACCCTTCATATGGGTTTGGAATCATGTCCATTATCTGCAGCACAGTTCCATCATCCACCAACACAGTCTTATATCTCTGCAATCCAAAATGCAACATCTTGCACTTATTAATATTAAAACTGTAAACTCACTCTTCCCAGCCTAAAAGTCTTCAAATCTTCCTGAACAAAATGATTATCAACAAACAACTGAAGATCCCCAGTCAGTCTACATGAACTATCATTAATGAATAAGTTAAACCACAGGGATCCATGCACAGAACCAGAATCCTGAGGGTACATGTCACTGGTTATCCTTCTTTTTGAGACACTGTTCTATCAAACATAATTTATTGGTATTGTTCAGAAAGCCAATTTATCTAACTAGTATACTATATATTCCCATCCTTTGCAACACCAGCCATCTTGATGAGGCAATGAAGTAATCTGTCATTGTTGGAGACATTTTCTAGAAAATTACAGTGTGGTAAACCCGCTGGACTATTGGGATCATTTTATAGTGTTGCTTTTATTCTGATTCCAATCCATAAAAAGCTGTTTGTTCTTACCTATAGCAAATTAGCACTGTGTGTGCACTAAGGGTTAGATAATCTGGTAACTCTGCTCTGCTAACCAAGATGGTGAAATCATTCCAGATGACAAAAATGTTTGTCTATGAAGACTTTCACAAACATTCATGCCATGCCTGTGGTAGTATTCAAACCCACAGCCCATTGGTTGGAGAGTGGGTATGCTATCCACTCAACCAGCAGAACTAGCAAAATTTAAACTTAATATAGTTAAACAGAGCTTTAAAATAAATGGTTTACAGGAAACTGAACTGAATTTTTTGGATGTACAAATCTGTTTCTGTAAAGTAAGAACTAATAGAAATCTTATGAGGTATAGAAGCAAAAGTGCTTAAAAAATTTGCAATATTATACTTCTTTCTCTTATAGTTCTTACCTGTAAAAATCGATGAATTTCAAGATATAGATATGAAAGTAAAATTAAAAAACATAAATTCAAGATAAATATTTCAATTTAATTTCAGTGAAATTACATTCAGCTTGAAAGTGAGGCAATTTGTGATCAGTAGCATGCACTAGATATTTAGCGTTTGTTGCAGTGTACATGACAGCAGTTCATATATCTTTATTTGGTTCTTCTTGTAGCAAATTATTTTAAAATAATAAAGATAAAGATAATAATAAATAAGATAAAGATAATAAAGATATATCACATAGTGTGTTATTTGTTTAAGTAGCATTTTTCCTGCATTCCATCGCTCTCTCTCTCTCTAGGAAAAGTCTTTACTAGATTGGAAAAACTTCAAAAAAGATGAGGGAATTGAAGAAGAACTTACACAGTTCAATCAAGGGAAGCATGGGTAAGTAGTTCAATATTGGTTTATTTATTTTTAAAATTGCTAACTGTTCTGATCATTGCAACGAATTTTTGGATTTAGGTATTAACTGTAATTCTCAAAAAACTGTTTGGATTTATGGCCAAAGCAATTAGAGCTATGAGCAGGGCCATATTAAACTTTTCCCAAGGCAGGTGGGACCCAAAACACTAGAGTGTTCTGGGGCCCTCTCCCTCTCATTTTTGGGGGTTCTTAAATTGGCCCTAATTTTTGTGCTCCCCCCCCCCCCTCCATCCAGAGCCTTGTGCACCTGTTAATAAGTACCACCCTGCCTATGAGATCAGGTGTATTATGCATGTGTTCTTCTGACCAGTTTGCTTGTTTTGTTGGATGAAAAACCTAAGCTAAGCTAAGTTTCTGGAAGGGACACCCTCTGAATTCATATGTCTTGCTCACATTCAATTGAAAAGCACTGATAAAGGTTCCATATAGGATTTGACAGATATTTCGAACCAAAAGTATTGTCAGAACCAATGAAGCTGTAAAAGACTGATATTCGTTGATAAAGTCCATTTGACTTATCTAAAGTCCAATACACTTATCTAGCAATCTCTGTCTAATTTCAACTAGGCGGAACTTATTTCAGGCTTCTAAACTTTTTGTGCCATCACGATTACACAGTCTGTCCAGACCTCATAATTGTGAACTTGCAGCTGTCATTTTTTTAATATTGATTTAATGATATGTTAATAATTACCAGTTATAGTATCCTTGTGTATGACTGTGGTTGAGTATGTTTATTGTTTGTGATATATTTATACTGTGTATGATAAATTGTGTTATTCGTGGCACTGGTGTGAATGAGAACAATGGCAGCCAAGACATCACTGTGCAGGAGTGCCATGGGATTTTGTGAAATGTAGTGTTTGCACTATGCATTCATTGCCAAGAGAAAATGGATTGTGATATGAGAGTGGCAGTGGAAGGAGGAAGAGAGAGAGTGTGTGTCATAGTGTTATGAGTCAGAAATGCAAGACTTGTTGGGAGCGAGAAAATGAAGTATCGGAAGTTAGTGCTGAAAGCCATGAAACCAAAAGTATTGGAGTGAAGGGAGTTCTGGGTTTAAACAATGGTGGAAGAAATGTGAAAGTGTGTATCAATGAGGTGATTGCAAGTAGTGGTAAGATAGCATGTGCAAAAGTTAAACCAACGGTTTGTAAGATAACAAACATGATAGGTAGCAAGGATGAAAGTGGAGTTGACCTGGTAGAGATAGTGAGAAAATAATTCAGGGTGTGAAAGCATAGTTGATGAAGATGAGGCAAGAAATGAGGAAATTGCAGAGTGAAATGAGGAGGAGATTAACAAGTATGTATGGAAGGGAAAGGAAGGCTGAAATAAAAGATGGCAGTATGAAAGAGGTGTCCAATGATTCGAGAGTGACCATGTATGGGGATCCAATTATTAGAGGTGTTAAATAAATAAAAAGATGCATAAGGTTTGCTTTCCAGTGCTTGAAGCACTAGATATGAGAGAAAGTGAACAAGAGAGTTGGCAGTGGTAGTAGACAAAAATGATCTGGATGGCAGCAAGGAAAATGTAAGGATGGGTATCAGGAGGAGGTTGTTGAGGAAGTAAAAGGTAACAGCTTGTTAGGAAAAGTAGTCAGTGAGTTGCCCAGGGCTGATAGTGATGAGATAGCAAGTATGGATTATGAATAGGATGCTAGCTGAGATATTTGAAGAGAAAGGAATTTGTTTTTTAAATGTGAGGGGAGGGATGGAACTGTATAAAAAAAAGATGGGATGGATTTGGTGTGAGTTAGCTGGAGAAACTGTTGCTACAAGAGAGAGTAATGACTGAAGTGAATGGAAGACCTAAGGAAGTGAGGGGTGACATGGAATAGCAGGTAAGTAGAGTAAGAAAGCATGCAGTTTGGAAGAAGAAGAGGGCATTATGGGTGCAGCATAAAATGAGTGGTGGTGATAGTCGGTTGCACAAGGAGTACAAAGAGCAAGCAAGAGAGGGAACTCCGCACGGTAAGGGTAGCAAAAGTGCAGCATGAACACCAGATAGCTAATGAGGCCAAAAGGAGTTTTTTCGATATATATGGCCAGTAGAAAGAATTATTATGGAAAGATGATACGGATGAAGGGAACTTTATGAGCAGTTCAATAAGGTATTTCATCCCCATAAAAGTAACATCATGCAGAACTAGAGAGTAGTAGGGAAGAGGAACCACTGATGGTAAGTGAGCTGGCAGTATATGACGAATTGAGTAAACTCGATGTCATTAAAGTTGTAGGACTTGATGGTATATCACACGTCTTGAGGGATTGTTACAGGAAGTTAACAACAGCTTTAACTTGAGTCTTAAATTTGTCCAAGTTCCAAAGGAGTGGAAAGAGGGTCAAATTATTCTACTCATAAAGGGGGTGATAAAACTAAGGCTTCAAATTACAGACCAATCTCTTTGTCTGGAGTTGTGGTAAAGGTGTTGGAGAGGCTAGTGAAAACCAGGATTCAGAATTGGATTGATGACAAATGACAACAACATTTTATTTGATGGACAGCATGGGTTTGCTAAAGGAAGGTCATGTTTTAGCAACATATTTACTATAACAAGGTGACAGGTGCATTGGATCAAGGAGAAATTTACATAGTGGTATATTTAGATTTTGCTAAAGCTTTTAACCAGTATCAACAAGTTGTATATGGTGGAGTGATTTCTCAGAGGAGGAAGATCATCTGTGGTGTGCCCCAGGGGAGTCGGAGGCCTGTATTCAGCAGCGGATGGAAAGAGGCTAAAGAAGAAGAATTATCAATATATCTAAGGCATAGCAACCAGATAGTGGAATTCAAAATTATAACTGAAAGTACTCAGAAACCAGTATATTTCAGCTATAGTGTCCAAGTCTAGCCTTACGATTATAATTGTAGCATATGTGTGGGTGTGTTATTTGAGTTGAACATTAACTGTTCTCCCAAAGCATCTCGATTTTCAAATTATAATAGGCATGCATCACTTTTGATGAAAATTACAGCGTGTGAACGCACTCAAAAGAGGCAATCTTCAAATTAAGGACCTAGATTCACATTAATTAGTGGTCAGTGTTATAGAATGTTGATTGTGTATAAATGCCAGCTTTGTTATTTCCTTTGACTATAGCAAACCTTGCTAGGTTTGCTATAGTTTACTTATTTTTATCTTTACTTATTTTGCTAAGTTAAGGCTGTTCCTTTGTAGTTAGCAATAAGCATTGCACATTTTATCATATTTTTGAAGTTAGGGAATATTTTGTACAAAATAATTCTAATGATACAAATGAAAATGGAATAGAAAAAAATGAAATTAATGATCCATTTGACATGTTTTCTGCAATTAAATATATCAGATACTGTTATGACAGAATCTTGTAGGCATGGTGCTGGTCTCAAGGACATTCATTATAGCTAATTCTCTATAACTCTAATCAAAGTTCCTGTATTTCTATGACTTTGCTGTGGGAGTTGTCTGTATCTCACTGACTCTCTACTGAAGAAACTAACCTTGTGTATGATGGTTTCATAAGTAATGCTGTGAACATACAAGTGTAAATATTTTTTTTATTGGTTGATGGTAGTTTACTTCTGGAATTACATATAATCTTGTGTAGGAATCAGTTTTTCTATTGCTGATGTCTTCTAAACTGCTTTCATTTTACTAATCAATTTATATATATATATATATTTATTACATGAGCAAAACTGTGTGCTCTGTTCAATTTTCTATTGTTCTAGCTATTCATTAGAGGATTCAGACCTGGTCACCAGAACATGCAGCTTCTTAGGTTGTCTTCAGCCAAGGCTGAGTTAGCTTTTCTCAGATGATGGTGATTGCAGAGTTTTTTCTGCCCATTCTTCATTGTTCCTTCCCAAATACTGGCTTCGAATACAGTCAAAAAGAAGTTTGCAAGCATCCAAATATGCTGCTGATAGCATGTCATCCATCAAGTCCTTATTACATGGAAAGTAACATAACTTATTTCATTGGCATTTCAAAGTCACTTTACAAATAATTGGATCTCAATACTTAAATGAAGCTTTTATATATTTGCATAAAGTTTACTTTCAAATTAGTTTTAATATCATATCCACATTTCTGCTCAAGTGTTCTTATTGCTGAATAATACAAAGTTTCAACAAAACAATTCCAGTATTTTAAATGCCAGCATTTTTCAAGTTACATTGTTGATGGTTATTTAATCTAAAATAGTTGTTTACCTACTATTCAAAGAGTTTTATGTGCATATGATTCCACTTTAATCAGTATCTGTTATAATGGTGATAGTGAACAGTTCATTGGTGTTTCTGATATATATAATTTGAGTTAATGATTTCCATATATGTATTGAGAACTGAGACAAAGTTATCAAACTTATCCATATGATGATAACTGCAGCAAGTAATGGTACAATCAATTTAAAGAAATTAGCCATGTTGAGAAACATAATTCTACAGGATAAGATGACTGAGAACTCTGGATCCCATTTCCCAAATAGATGGTTAAGTAGAAAATAATCAGATTCTTAAATTAGTTAATCCCACTTTGTAGTTTCAACGTTACATGCTTTTTTCTTTAGAGTTGTATCAGATGTGTATCCATCAAAAGTGACTTTACTTCATGCATTAAAAGACAAAGTGAGAGATGCTGTAGTTACTATGGAAATACGCAAGCACACATAGCATGAGCTGAGTTGGATCAGTTCTGAACTACATATAACATCCACACTAAACTTTTGCCCATCTCAAACAAAAAAGCTGATACTTTGGCCAAACTTTCATTCACAATCTTTGTTTGCTGTATTTTAATTTTTCATTATGATGTGACTTTTAATCAAACTCAAACCTCTTCTAGAATTTTTGTTTCTTTTTAAGAAAAGAAGAAATGTTCTTTAGAAAATGTTCCTCAATTATTTTGAGCAGTGTATGTATGGTGTAAAAATGGTCATAAATATTGAATTTGCATAAGATGTATAGTAACAGGTATAGTTTTTTTATAGGAATTAAAAATATTTCAGTTTATTTTACTTGAAAAATTTTTTATCTGTGTATATAGATACTTGGAAAGGCAGGCTTTTCTACAGAGAACAGATTTGCGACAATTTGAACTGGAAAAAAACATGCGAATGACTAGTAGGAGTAATAGGTGACATCATCTCGAGTACAATATGAATAGAACATTATCTCTACCTTCACAGAGATGTCATATACAAGATATTTGTGGAAAAAATATTTGTTAAATAAAGCAGATATATATATATATATAAAAAGATAGTTATCCTTTTTATGAATATTGTGAGAAATGCTTTGTGTATTACAGTACTATGTTTTTGCTTAATTTTTTTTTAAGAAATGGCAGTACTTAAAAAAAAATGTGTGTGTGTGTGTATGCATATATATATATATATATATATATATATATATATGCATTTTGTTTGTTTATTTGTTTATGAATGACAACTGAACGTAAAGCTTCTCTTTCAAAAAATGTTTTTTCAGTCATTCATTTTAAGTTGAACATCAGCAAAAAATAGTCAAGAAATTTTGAGATTTAGGTATGCTAAAGCCAAAATCATATACACTTTAAGAAAATGTATTAAAAAGTCATCGAAAATAGCAGTTCATACCATGTGAAACAGAACAGCCATGTTCTTTAATTGTTCATCTGTTATGATATATCATGAAATTTTGCCAAATGAGAAAGGCAAAAATCCACCTTTATCTTTTATGTAGTCTTAATTCTTCATAATCTGTAATATTACTACAATATTACATAAAATGTCTTATTTCATATTCATTCTTTTATCTTTATTATTATAAAAGTATCTGTAACTATAGACCTAAAATCATCAAGAAGAGTTCTATTGATTTTATGTCACTGGAATTTTTACATCTTACAATTCCAGTGTATATTTTAGATTTTTTCTTTGGTACATTTTATAGTTAGCAGTATGTTGAACTATGTTGTATGATTTGGTAAAACCACAGGAGCTATTTATCTTGTAGTTGAGACAGTTGTAGGTGTCCTCCCGCGATGAGTCTTCGGACTCCTTGGAGGTGTCAGGAATAATAATAATAATTTCATTTTTGTTCAATAAAATTATAATTAATTTCAGAAATGGGACCAAATATGAAATTAACAGAATATTAATTCAATACGGACAACTTGTTTATTGTATTATATTTAGCCGAACAAATTATGTTTGTGATTATTGTTATTTGAATACTGAATTGCTGTTTCACTTTTTATAAAGTTATAAAATAAAATACTACCTAGTCTAGCCATAAATGCTGTTACAACTTGAACAGCACATACAAACCCCATGTATAATGTGCATATAGCAGCACTCAATGTTCGAAATGTCCCACTTTTGTTTTCATGCACACCTGAAGTCTGTGAGACCACATATCGATGGTAGTATGTTCAACATCCAACAGAAATGCTGTGGTGTTGGGGTATTGTTTCATGCAGGCTACTCTCTCAAGCTCCAACCAAAATTTGAAGTCCAATGGATTCAGATCGGGACTTCCAAATGGTGATATGTGTGGTTAGGCACATTTGCCTGCAACCTCTGTTGTATGGTCCTCACCTTGTGTGTAGCTGTGTGATATAGGCCGAGTCCAGTTGGAAGGTCCACTGCAGTGGCAGCCAGTGAAAATTTTAAGTGAGGGTGCTGCATATACAAAAAAAAATCTTGTTTTCCTAATCAGTAACCAATTTATTAATAAATAAATTTACATATTAAAAAATTACTTCATTAAAAATATTTCACCCTCACCACGAACAAACACCAATAATAAAAGTTTCATATCTCACAGAAATAATGCGCGCAAGCACACAATACACTGCCAAAACGAGCAGTGTCAGAATGACTTGTAATGTGCAAGTGCAAACCAATATCGTCGAGTCTGGCTGCATTTGGCCAAACGTGATAATTCTGACACTGCATGAGATCGCAGTGTATTTGTTTCATGTAACGATAATTGAAAATATATAATTCTTTTCATATTTTCAGCAGTGACAGTCGTCATAATTCAGCCTTGTATCTATAATAAATAAATAATTGTTATTTTAACAGAAATAAAATAAGATTTGCAAAAAATAATTCACCCTCACCATTAACACACACCAATAATAAAAGTTCCGTATCTCACAGAAATAACGCGCTCAAGCATATGATACACTGCCCAAACGATCAGTGTTGGAATAACTTGTAACGTGCAATCACAAGCACAAATGAATATTGGCGAGTCTGACTGCGATTGGTAGAACGTGGTAATCTAAAGCATTAATCAAACAATTCCAATTAACTATTCAATCACTGTCGAAACAAGCTGTAACCTTTAACATGTATTGCATTTATATAATGTTGGGAAAATTTAAATTTTTCATTTTTTCCTAGGGGATGCTGCAGTGTCACAGTGCTTATGTACAGGCTGCCACTGATCCACTGCCTACCATGAAACAAGGTGTTGTTCAGGGGAGGGGCTGTACCACAAGTTCCAGTACAGTGTCTTGATACATTCTGGTAGAAGTTTTGATCCCTTTCTTGCAGAAATGCAACTTGGATACACCTGATACATCGTAAACCCTCCACCACCATCACCAAATCATGTGAGGAGATGACCTCTCTGAATCCTGGGTGCTTATGGCACGTTCTATGTAACCATCTAGGATATATATACATGATAATTTTGGCAGTTAAACAACTCTTCAGTGGTGAAAACCTTCTCATCTGTGAAGAGGACATCGCTGTATCTGTTGTTTGCGGAAGTGCCTTTGATTTTTATCACATTTTGCTGCATAAGTTGGTGGTAGGAAGTATCCAGTAGAACGACAATAAACTCTCACCTCCAGGTCATCAGTTAGTACACCTGACATTGTTCTCTGTAAAATATTCACTTCTTGTGACATTGCTTTCTGCATTTTTCACAGGGTTGTGGGGGAGGCATGCCTTCACAGCCCTCACAAACTGTTGTGTCCTAATGCAGCGTTGTTGACCTATTCTTTGGCAGTCAGATACGTTTTATATAGTTATAAAGGTTAATAGTCCAATACACAAATATCCTACTGATCTTGAGTGTTTTTAGTCTGTTGAAAATAACAGGTGGCTGCATTCCAACCTTGCACAGTTCTCATAATCTCCCCACTGCATGTTAACCCGTGTAGCCAGATAACTCTCTACTAATAAGCACATGAATGTTGGCTGCAAGCAGTGCCACTAATGGACCTGTGCTTGTGCAATTCTATGTGCAGAAAAGTTGTAACAGTATTTATGGCAAGACTGTGTAGTATATGAAGTTGTATTAAATGCCATTTAAATAATAATAAAAAACTATACAAGTTATGTTAAAAGGTTTGATTGATATAGTTAAACGTAATAGCTAGTTATAGAAAGAAGAATGTCTTAATAATAATCAGATTAATTATCTGTGTAAGGAAATGTAAAACATTTTTTGCTTCAGTAAATGTGACATAATCAGAATCACAAAATAGTTCTCTTTTCTTTATTCAGCCAGAGTTAATTATTAATTCTTGATATTATCAGAATGAACTTGTTCCTGATATTTCAAGCTATAATTGAAAAGTGACTGCCATCTTATAATGAGGATGCTCGATGCCACAAAATCATCAAAATGTTTGTTGCTTGTCCCTATAAAATTAATCACTGTATTGATTGATGCTATGTGTATGTTATTGATGGCACAGTATAATCAACTATCATGCTATGAAGGATACAAAGTTATACAAATCATCTCCCTCCACCTTACACACACACACCTCCACCACTGTTTTTGTCACATGCCATTTTCAAAACCAAACACCAAAACATTTTACAATTCCTGTGTATTTTTTAGATGTTTTTCTTTTTTCCTTTGGTACAGTTTACAGTTAGTAGTATGATCTAGAATTCAATATGAACAATGCTAAGACAGAATAATATAATCACGTAAACACAAGAAAGATATTTAATTAACCAAATATTTCGGTCCAGAAATAGCAGACCATCTTCAGTGGCACTACAAGAACAGTTTTAAAAAAATATACAAGGTGGAATACTAACAATAGATCATTTAAAAATAGAACAAGCTGCATGATATATCACTAAGTATTAAAGGGAATATTTTTAAGCAGAGACATAATACATAATTATGTCTTTAATACTTAGTGATATAACATCACGTGGCTTCTTCTATTTTTAAACGATCTATTGTTAGTATTCCATCCTTGTATATTTTTTTAAAACTGTTCTTGTAGAGCCACTGAAGATGGTCTGCTATTTCCAGACTGAAATATTTGGCTAATTAAATATCTTTCTTGTGTTTACTTGATTATATTATTTAGTCTTTATGTCACAAGTATCCTTAAAACATCAATGCTGAGACAATCTGAGCAGAACTTGAAGATAGGCACAGCATAAGAAGCATTAATGGAAATGAGATAAAGCAAGTAAAAATAAATTATAGGAATACCATTTCAATGTAATTTCAACATGAGTATCCCTCTTTATAATGCTAAATAGGATTGATATGTTATGGTGGCACTAGGGAAAGAAGGAAATAGCTGTAAATATTCAACAGTAAACTTGAAAAAGAACTTATTGAATAGAAGTTCTTTTTCAAATTTCAAAGAATGAAAGGCAAATTTCAAAAGTATGTATGTGTGTGTGTGAGAGAGAGAGAGAGAGAGAGAAAAGTTTTTTACCTTGTGGGTAATATATATTAAGGATACCAAGTAATTTTATAAACTTGGTTTTTTTACTCCTTCTCCCAAATAAGCAAAACAGTTAAGTTTGTACCTGAACGTAGTTCAAGTCAAAGGTAGTGCAACACTAGGGCAACTCATTGCAAAGGTGGGTAAAGTTCTAATCACTATTCTTAGTATTTTCCATAATGTAAAACACATCTCACTAAGAGATGTATACTGTTATACATTATGGGTGGGGGGCGGGATCACTACCCAGACCGGTTTCAACCTTTTTTGAGGTCTGCTCAGTGAGTAGCTAGACCCTGAAATACCAAAGTTTTTACTAATACAGAGCCTTATCAACTTTACCTCATCCAAAGTTTCTTATTCAAAGTAAAAGCACCTTGTAGCAGCTGTATAGGTAAAGTTGATAAGGCTTATCAACTTTTTCTATACACTTTTTCACTATTATTAACAAGAGCTAATAGTAGGGAAAAGTACTTGCTAATTTGTTACCCAGGATGCAAGACAGATCGTTAGCTGTGTCATGTCCTGACATAAAATGCTCATAAATTCACATATAGAAAAACCAAGCACAGTCTATTTGCTGCTTTATTGTTAATAGTATGTTTTCAGATAGGTATAGTGTACAGGCAGTTTGAAACAGGAAGTGACTAGCTATTGCCTCATATTCAACAGGAAAAAAATATCTTCCTAAAAAGAAAAATCTTTGCTAAAGTTCTGAAAAGATGCAAAATTACATATCTTTTCAGACATGAAATGTAAATTCAAATATGCAATTATAATAAATTTAGTTTAATCCTTTATCCAAGTGTAAGCAAACAAGTTTGTGCCTGAAGTATCTTCAGGCCTGAGGCAATTCGTGGTAAAGGTTGACTAAGCTCTCATCACTTGTCTTAGTATCTCCTTGCCGACATGTATAATGCTATTCATTAAGGGAAGGGCCACCAAAAAAACTTCCAACATCTTTCTCTAAATCCGGAGTAATTTAATAATAAGGTGAGACACCTTTTGGCAACCCATATAGGTAAATATGACTTCTCCATTACCTCCACCTTAGTATCACCTCTGGGTCTGGCTCCCACTGAAGAGACCTCAATAAAGGTCAAACCCGGTCTGGGTAATGGCCCTTCCCTTAATGCATAGCATTATACATGTCTGCAAGGAGATGTGTTTTACATTATGGGAGATACTAAGACAAGTAATGAGAGCTTAGTCCACCTTTACCACGAGTTGCCCCGGTCCTGAAGATACTTACACTTGGATAAAGGATTAAACTAAATATATAATTCATAGTCTAACCAAGTGAAAAAAACTTCCAACAAATATGCAATTATTATGGGGAAAGTAAAGAACATTGAAATCTAGAGTTAAACATTAAAACTTCAACATCAGTTTACTGATATATACCCACAGCAGGTATACAGGATACTATTATAATACTATGTTATTAAGCTTGCATTATTACTTATCTCCTATCAAAATTCTTCCTCCAAATTAGCCTATTGTGAGCACTCCAATATTTTGATATCTGCTATTTCGGTCTTCTAGGGTAGTTCTGACCAAATTATTCCACCTGCATCTTGGTCGTCTTCTGGGTTTTTTCCCTGCTGTCTCTGCATCAAACACCTGTTTCGCTAACCTTTCATTTCTCATTTTATTTAAGTAACCATGTCATCTTAGATTAGCTCTGCTCACATTCTTGAATGCTAAAGTGTTCTTTCCTGATATATTCAGTTTTAGATGATTCTGCAAGATGCTATCTGTTCACTCCCCTAATGTTTCTCAGAACTCTTAGATCTGTGGTCTTTAGTGTTTAATCAAGTACTTTATTTCTGACTCAGCTGTCAGATCTATAGTTTAATATTGGTTTGAATACTGTCATGTATACTATAAGCCTTTACAATTTAAATCCCATTGATATTCTTAAATTTGTGTTTTGTTGCTGTTTTTGCTTATTACCATATTTTTGGTTTTAGCAGTATTTAATAGTAGGCCATAATTCTGACCTAATGAGGATACTGTAGTGTTTTAGCTGATTTCTGTTGTTGTTATATCTGAGACCTCCCGGGGAGCCAAGGACTCACATCGAGGGAAGCTATAAATCACCCAAACCAGCCATCATACCTTCCATTAAATTCATTTACACTAGATGCACTCACTACCCCTAAGGGCAAATTATTCCACTCACTCACTGTTCTCTGGGAGAAAAACCTAGCTCTTACTCCTTTCTTGACTGCAAATAAATTTAACTTCCATGGATGCCTGTTGTGTTCTCTCCCCACCTTCCATATAATGAAAATTTTCATCAGTTGATATCCTATAGCACCCATTCAAAAGTTTATAGACCTCTATCATATCACCCCATCCTCTTTCTCCTTTTAACTAGAGTCTGCAATCCACATACTCGCAATCTGTCCTTATAATCTAAATCTCATAATCCAGATATAATCTTTGTAACTTTTCTTTGCACCCTTTCCACAGCTTCTTTATCCCATAGGAACCCAGGAGACCAAATCTGCTCACAATAATCCAGGTGTGGTCTTATCAAAACCTTATTTAGAGGCAAAATGTAACTTCCTTATCCTTACCATGTCAAGGTTTGCTTCAACAATGCAATTATCCTCTGAGTTGTATTTGCAACTTTTGCTATGTGTCCTTTGATCTTTTAATTCCTATCCACCAATATGCCAAGATTCCTTGCCTCTTCAGTTTCTTGTAGCATAACCCTGCTAATACAATATGCCACTGGAACTCTACACTTGCTAACGTTAAATTGACAGCCATTTTCGTTTGCCCAAATTTCAGTATATTCAAGTCATTTTGTAATTGCTGAATATCAATAGCATCCCTGATTGCCCTGCTTATCTTCACATCATCAGCAAACAATTGCACATCTGATGTTAGATCCTTTCTGATGTCATCAATGTATAGATTAAACAATAATGGCTCAAAGACTGAACCCAGATTTAAGGTGAACCACTGGTCACCTTAAATCTGGCAGATTCACACCCACTGTATAACACTTTTTGATATGTCTGTCAACTATCTCCTGATCCAAGTCAAGAGTTTATATTCCAATCCTATATTCTGCAGTTTATGCAACAGCCTTTCATTTGGTGTACTATCAAATTCCTTAGAAAAATCCAACATTATCATAGTATATCCATTCCCTTTATCCAACTCGGCCTTAACATTGTTATAAAATATGAGCAAATTGCTAAAGCATAACCTTCCTTTAGTAAACCCATGCTGTACCTTACAAAGTATAGCACGTTTTTCTACCCATTTCTGTATGTGAGTTCTTACCAACTTCTCTAAAATCTTACCACCCTTGTACAATGGAACTAACATACATTCCTGTGGTTAGCATTCCTGAGCTGAGACTCAAGTTATACAAACATGTGAAAGGCGTAGCCAATTTTGCTGAACATTCCTTTAGCAAACGGGCTGATATCCAGGTTATGCAACAGCTCTTCAACCTCATTTTCATGAGCCTCTAATGTAGCAGTAGCACTGTACACCATGTTACATACACCTGGTCGATATATCTTAGCAAAGTGAGCACTCATTAACTGAACAATCTCATTAGCTTCAGACACTCGAGTACCATCTGCATTCAATAAAGTTATTCTTCCACATTCGTTTGTTCTTTTACTTGCAGCATAACAAAATTCTTTTGAATTGCCTTTAGCTTGCATGACCAATTTCTTTTCATACTCCGATTTAGCTTTCCACACAATATTCATTACTTTTTGTCCTGAGCTTTATATATTTCATAACTCCTCTCACTCTTATTCTCATGATGTTCTTTCCACATCATCTTCTTCTTGTTGATTTCTTGCTTAATAAGGTTGGACATCCATTTCACTCCCAACCTATTTATTCTTCGAACACTAGGGCTGCATTCAGATACCATCTCATTTAAGCACTTTTTCAAAGATTCCCATGCATTACTAACATTTTTTCCCATTCAGTAACTGATACCATGAGACTAAAGATAGTATTTTCTTAAGTTGATCATAATTTCCAGCTTTGTAGTTCAGCATGTAACCTGTTTTAATCAGAGCACCAATACAATTAGATACTTCCCAGGAAAGTAAAGCATGATCACTGTCACCAATTGGTGGTAAAATAGCCATATTCTTGACAGAGATCCCTTCTCTTTCTTTGAGAAAATCCAGCACTCTTTGATCTCAAGTTCCTTCTTTCACATACTTTTCTTGAGAAAGTTGTCTGGCAAATTTAATAAATTCCTCTTCTTTCTTATCATGAGATTTCAATTCTGTGCAATGTTTGGTAAATTAAAATCACCCATAATGACTTGGTATCATTTATTTGGTACTCATAAGGCTAAATTGGTGATGCATTTCTTCCTCCCCTGCAACCGAGCCACCAGGTCTGTAACAACACCCCACCATATATTTCATTCTGTTAACTTCCACTTCACACCAGATAGACTCAAACTCACCGCTACATGGGACATTGTTACCATCATTGTTTTCTTGTGTTTCTATCCTGACTGGACTTAAGTCATGTGATATCATTAGTAGCACTCCTCCTCCTCTCCTATCTCTTCTGTCAATTCCTAAAAATAGTATACCCATTACGCTCCATCCCACTTCCCATATCTGATTCTGATAGCCAGGTTTCACTAATGTCAAAAATCGTATTCAATAAAGCAACAAACTCCCCTTTGTTTCTAATGCTCCTTGCATTTGCATATAGACATAATAAATTACCACCTAGCCTATTTTTATAATTAGATATGCAATCTATTTGGTCTTGTTCTAGAATTTTCTTTTTCCCTCCCCAGGTCTCATGCTAAGAAGTAATTTCTCCAGGCTTCTGATGCCAAATGAATTCAAGTGCAGGCCATCCTTCTTATACAAGTCTTTTCTGCCATTAAATACATCTCACACACATCTAAAAACTCACATCCATATCTTCTACACAGCCTGTGCATGAAATCATTTGCTATCATTGCCCTCCTTAACTCAGTACTGTCATATCTGAATAGTAATCCAACAATTGTACTCTCTCACATTTCTTTCTCGCTTCTTCCAACAAACCTTTCATATCTTCTCTCATACTATATTTATCACTACTTAAATTATTTGTACCTATCAGAACTACCATCTCTTTACTTTTCTGTTTTGGTTTTCAATTACGTTTGTCATCTTTTTAATTTTCACTCCCAGGAAACTAAAAGTGGCGACTCCCTCGGCAAGTGCATATTTTAAAATTGAGTCACCATACCATATGACCTCTTTTTTCTTAGATTTTAGCTGACCTACCTTGTTATTAATATTTTGATTACAGAGTTCAGTACTTTCCTGCCTGTTCTTGTTCTGATCCTTTTTTTTATCCTCTCTAAGTTTAGTCAAACGTGTTTCCAATTCCCTTGTAGATTTTCTAATAATTTCTATTAATCAAGATATTTCTATCATCATCACTGCAGTAGTACTTTTGTTCATCAGGACAAATGCTCTCCTCAGTACCAACAATTTGAGCTTTAGACACTGCCTTGTTACGACGAGTTTTGGGCACTTTTTAAAACTAGTAAAAATTAATATTTCTGCAATTATATTATAAAATGCTATAGCACAATAATTGCACTAGAAAAAAACTACAATAATATACTAAAAATACACAATTAAATCTAAGAAAATACTTAATAAATAAAAAAAATTCATAGATCTTTCAGGAGCTCTCTAACAGCATGTCTTTTCACCTGATAGCCTCGACACCAGAATTATATTTATTCATCTGGCTCCCCACCATGCCAACTTTGCTTATTCTGTTTTCTGTTTCCATATTTAATTACTATCTTCACTCAAAACTGTAAATAAACAGCTGAAATATTTTACTTGTTCTATCAGTTCTTCAAATGTATTTGAAATTATTGTGTTTCTGTCTATTTTCACTCTTTTAATCTCAACTGCTGATTTTCATCCATGTTATTTCTTATTTAGTTAGAGAATCTGGAAACTTGCTACAATGGATTTGTTTAGGAGTTCAACATAATTGCATAAAACAAAACACTATTTGATATCTCAATTATAATATGTTATTGCTGCTTTCTTTCATAATATGAACCATATAGATGACAAATAAGAATGAGAATAATGTGCATCCTTGTCTTACACCTGATTTTACATCAAACTATTCTCCTGTGTTTACTTCAGTTCTCATTGCTGACTTACAACTTAAATATAGAATATGTATTATTCTGTATAATGTTCCATTGATTCCATATAATTGTATCTTGAAAGCTTTTCTCTGGACACTTTTTCAGATCTACAAAACTTAAGTACAGATCCTTGTTGTATTTCTTTTTAATAGTCTTTTCTTTGACTTACTTACTTAGCACCACTTGTTGGAGAACCGAGGCTTGAATAATGGATTGGTAGATAAAGGCCTTCTTTCCAGTAAGAATTTTATTATTTGGCCTGAGTAGTTGTTTGGATCTGGAGAATTGAACAGAGGTCGAGTGCCAAAGATGTCTCATTTAAAAATGCTAGTAATGCCAGATATCTGATATCTCACAGCATATTGTGTTAGCAGTATGGTATTGGTTGTCTGATATTCTGTTGAATAAATGTACAATCTGTGTCGAGTCATTGTTAATGAAAAATCTCGGCCTCACTACATACTTTGTCAGTGGAGTTGGAGAAGGGAAGCTAGTTTGAGTTGTGAACTTTGAAGTCCAAAAGAAGATGATTTCACTGTTTGGATGACTAAGTGGTGGTGTACTGATGCTGATAAAGTAGTTATGAAACTTTTTTTTTATGAATTTTTAAATGTTTGTGGGCTTGAATTGTTTTATTTTATTTTATTTATTTTTTGTTTAGATTTTGTATTTTTAATTGTTTATTAGGAAATATTTTTATGATCTGCAGTAAAATTGCCTTTCATTATGGTGTGCAGGAAGAGTCAAAGAATAGCGACATGCAGGGTGAGGTGAACTTTGAAGTCCAAAAGAAGATGATTTCACTGTTTGGATGACTAAGTGGTGGTGTACTGATGCTGATAAAGTAGTTATGAAACTTTTTTTTTATGAATTTTTAAATGTTTGTGGGCTTGAATTGTTTTATTTTATTTTATTTATTTTTTGTTTAGATTTTGTATTTTTAATTGTTTATTAGGAAATATTTTTATGATCTGCAGTAAAATTGCCTTTCATTATGGTGTGCAGGAAGAGTCAAAGAATAGCGACATGCAGGGTGAGGTGAAGGACTAACAATCCTGCAGAGAGAAACATAATCTGTCTCCTATCTACAGGCGGTCTTGATAGTCCCTACTCTCCCATATTACCATACACAAACTTCCTTCTATTTTGATCTGGCAGACTAATTGGAGTTTTTGCAAGCTGATTTAATTCATTGCTATATTTGGTTCTGCATTCTATCCAATAGTCAATCTGTGGAACACGTTGACTTCTGTACCCATGAACTAGGAATGGGTCCCTACAGTCAGCCTAGTTGGTTGAGTGGTTAACATCCTCTTTTCCTATCAGCAGGCTGCATTTCAATCTCTCCATGAGCATGGATGTTGGTAATTGTCTTTAGGTGGCAGACAGATTTCATTATGGAGTTTGAGACTACTGCCCTGCTTATTTGATTCTTGAAGCAACTTGAAAAAGTATCATATTTGGTCTTTAGAGCAGGGTTGCCAGATTACCACGTAAGAAATAATTTTAAAAAAAAAAGCAAAAATAAATAGAATAAAAAAAAATGGTAAAAAAATAAATTTGTAGCTTGTGCATAGTACTAATATACTACAGGTTTACAACCTTTCATAGGTGAGAGTAAGAATCAAAAATAAAAATGCTTAAGTGATGTGAATCAACTTGTGAGATGATCACCCTATAAATAGATATAAAGTGAGAGGTCTGCCAAGGTGATGTGATCTCCCCAAATCTATTTACCAGCACTTTAGAATTTAGAATATATGGTGAAAAACTACAAATCCTTATGTTTGCCAATGATCTAGTACTGATTCTCACAACCCAAAAGATCTAGAAGAAATGGGTAAAAAAATATACACAAACAGCGGTGAGATAGACTTAGAAATGAATCTAGAAAAAACAAAATAGATTAAAAAACATCTACACAAGTTCCAGTCACCTATATATTCATAACATCAATATAGAACAAGTTGACTCTTACAATTACTTCATCATCATCAAATTCCTGACATCTACCTTCAAGGAGTGAACAGAATATGATAGTACTACATGAAAAATTACATCACTACTAACTTTTCCTATCTACAACTTTCCTCCAAATCAATCTGTTACCTGTCAAGAAACATCAGATCTTATATTTCTGTCTTCTAAGGTACTTTTTACTGTATCAATTCAGGTCTTCCTCTGGGTCTTTTTCCTGGTACACTTGTTTTGCTAATCTTTCCTCTCCCATTCTGTTTAAGTCACCATACCACCTTAGATTAGCTCTGCTAACACATTCCTGGATGCTAACAATGTCAAGTTCTTTTCTAATATCATTGTTTTTAATATAATATTGCCATTGATGTCATCTGCTCATGCCCCTAATCTTTCTCAGGAATATCATATCTGCGGTCTCTAGTCTTTGGTCAAGTGTTTTTTTTCTAGCCCAGCTCTCAGACCCATAAGTTAAAATTGCCTTGAACACTATTGTATACAGCTAATTTAGTGTTTTGACTAATTTCTCTCTTATTCCATATAAATTTATTCAGTTGACTTCCTACCATACCAGCTTTGTTGATTCTGTTGTCTATTTCTGTATTTAATTTACCATCTTCACTAAAAATCGTGCCTAAGTAGCTGAAATGTTTCACTTGTTCTATATTTCCATTCACGATACATTTCATATTTTCAATGTTTCTGCCTATTTTCATTGTCTTGTAATTGCTGATTTTCATACCAAATTTATTACAACAATTATTCAATTTAGTCCAGGAATCTTGCAGACTTGTACTGGATTTATTTAGAAGTATAACATAGCCTGCATAAAGGAAAGAGCTGAGATTAACATCTCCAATTTTGACATCAGGCTTAATACCACTTCATAATGCGATCCATAAAAATAATTAATAACAGAGGAGATAATGTACATCCTTGGCTGTTCATGCCCCTAATTTAACATTAAACCATCTTCCTGTACTTCCTTCAATTTTATCACACTGATAAAGTAATACTGAAAATTTACACTAATATTAATTATTTGTAAATAAAGATATTTTTGAAGTTTTTTTTTTGTCTCATTCAATCTGTTAACTTATTATAATAATATCCCAGATCTGAATCTGTGATATTAACAAAAAAGTTAATGAGCCACTCAGACATTATATACTATTCTGGTATATAATGACAACCATCTAGAAGGCACAGTGTATTACACATTTTCAGTCCAGTTTAGCTCATAGCTGGAAAAGAGGGGATATAGTAGAAACATATAAGCTTTTTATCATAGAATAGAAGTTGAAGGTTATTTATCTCATAGAAGAAATTTTCCAGTACAGTACATGGTGAAAACCTGGATATTGTACAATATGGGTGAAAATTACATGAAGACTTTTTTTTTTTTTTTTTTGATTAAATTGGAATGTTAGAGCTTAGGGGGAGATATAATAAATATGTAAATAATGACAACTTCTGAATTCCAGTCTTGTCTTCTGGTCCCTGTCCAAGATAATTGGACAGGTACCAACTCACTCTTATCCATGCTTCTACTTCTCGCTTCCAGATGATGGTAACATTGTGGCATCACCTAAATCAAAGTAGAGATATTTGCTTCCTTTGCATCTCATCTCTCTAATCAAAATATTATGACTAAAAGTTGGTATCTCCATCTCTCTAATCAAAATATTATGACTAAAAGTTGGTATCTCCATCTCTCTAATCAAAATATTATGACTAAAAGTTGGTAGCCCCTCTTGCTGTCAAAATTGCTGCTGCTATGTGGCATTGACTCTATAAAATCTTAACAGAATCAATTCTGTATCATGCCATCACAATTTCCTCAGAGAGTGTTCAGGGTGGAGGATTCAAATGCTGGATCACTCAATCCATGTAATCCTAAAGATGTTCTATGGGATTCAGTGGCTATGGTCATATCTGGGAGTCTGCTAGTGTTTGGTAAACAATACTGGCAATACAGAATGATACATTATTCTGCTGGAGTACACTGCTATCTGAGAAGACCATCATACCAGATCATCCATAATGTAAACTTACTATGAATGCTACAGAGTACCTATGGGCTACAGGTATTAGGACTTCAAGAGAACATCCCCATACCACTCTACTTTATTTTGCTTGTTTCTGCTAGACCTAATCTTCCACACAGCATAGTCAGAAACAAGATTCATCTGAAAAGGCAAATTTTTCCAGTGACCCAAACTATAGATGTACTTCCTTCATAGTTGAGAATTTATGGAGACACAACACAAGTGTTAAAATAATTACTTTACTTAATATTAAGAAAGTAGCATTTGACTTTTTGACCTCTGTATTGAGGTCATCATCAGAAAAATATGTATGTATAAGAAACAAGTTGCATGCTACTGCACTTTATAAAAGTAAAATGAATCTAAGCTGCTTATTAATCTTTTATGTAACCTGACCTCTAGTGGGAACAGAAAAGGATAAAAAAAATTAATAATATTAAAAAATAATAAATAAATAAAATAAAATAAAGTTTAAAAAAGGTAAATATAAAAATAAATCAAAAACAAAACGACATTAAGCATTTCTAAAGTCCTCTCGTATTAAGATTTCCTTCTGGGCTTGTTCTGATTGCTGTAAGGCAGTGTTTCTCAAAGTGTGGTATGCGTACCCCAGGGGATACTCGAAAGGTCTTTAAGGGGATACGTGGCAATTTTCAGCTATTCATCATTAACGCATGGAATCAGTATTTAGAAAAAAATAATTATTTTAAACATATATATTTCTCAATAAATTATATATATTGTGTATGAATTCTCCTACTTAAATTACTAGTTACTATCGCCACAACGTTCACGTCCTGCAATAGTAACTCGCTCCCTGCAGTAAACAACACGTCCTCCTCAACAGTGTCACTATACTGAAGACACAAGAAATACAAATCGTTGTATTGTATCACTGAATAAAGTACAGAAACATTTGCAGTCTGTGTAATATATTTCTCAACAAATAGTGCAATTAGAGACAACTGGGATAAAAACGGCACTAACTAATGAATCACATCTCCCCTCCAACAGAAACTGGTGTATAGACTCAAGCAAAACCATGTTGCTGGTGCAACTATGGTTTTGCTTGACACCACCCCCGTCGTGAATGTGTTAAAACTAAGATATATATATAGTGAATGTGTTTCATATATTATGGAATTCGGTTGAAGAGAATTAGCATTTCAACTCAACTGTTGGCTTGCCTTTGTCTTTGGTTCGCACGATCTTTTGTTAATACCGCACCAATCATATCACTTCTTCGTAGCTGCTTTATCTCTACTGGCCTACTATTGTTGTCTGTTTTGTGCTATGCTTTTACTTGTCATTAGTCATTTGTGAAGGATTGTTCATTACATATCTCAAGTCTTGTAAATTACTGGTAATTTTTGCTTGAGATAATGGGAAAGAAGATGAAGCTATTTGAGGAATTGATGACTTTGACAGCGCACACAAGGAAACTTCTCGATACCAAAAGTAGCGATTGCCAATAGAAGCTTCTTGGTAAGTCACACCATTTTAAGTTTTTTTCTGAAAACTTTAGTTTCCGAAACCACGAATTTTTAGATTTAATTTTCAGAAAAAGTGCAAGTTATATTAAGTATGGAACACTGTTAAAGACTAGATTTATAAAATGCATAAAATAGAGCAATATAGCAGATACAAGTAGCTGTAAGTTGGTATTGTATCTGGATCAAATGGAATTGATAAGAGTGTGTTGTCTGACATCTCTAGAGAACCAACTAGGAAGATGAAAAAATTTTGTTCTATTAAAAATAAATCATATTTGTTAACATGAATGTTGCAAAATGTAAGGTTTTGAAATTTGGAAAACAAAGATGGGATGCAGAATTTATGCTTGGTGAGAATATATTGTTGGAGGTAGAGGAAATAAGAGATCTTGGGGTGATAGTGGATAAGGATCTAAAATTTAGGGGACACATCGCCAAAATTGTGAAGACAACACAATGACTTCTGGGAATGATGCGGAGGACACTGACGTGTAGAAATAGGGAGATTCTTGTTCCATTGTATAAGGTTTTGATTAGGCCACACATGTACTATTGTGCCCAGATTTGGTCACCGGGTTTTCAGAAGGATGAAGAGATGTTGGAAAGGGTCCAAAGGCGACTGACTAAGGTAGTTTCTGACCTTTGGAATGTTGAGTATGAAGAAAGATTGAGAAGATGTAATTTGCAGAGTCTGGTGGAGAGAAGGAAGAGGGGAGATATGATAGAGACCTACAAGTTGGTAAGAGGTTGTTACAAGATCAATGGTGGAGAAGTTCTACAGAGAATAGTGGGAGATCAGGGGAGAACCAGAGGTCATCCCTGGAAACTGTATAAAGAAGGTGTGAGTAGGGGAGTGAGAGGCAGGTGTTTTTCATGCAGAGTTGTGAATGATTGGAAAGCCTTGCCTGAGAGTGTGGTGTCTGCAAGGAGTTTGAGTGTGTTTAAGACACGGTATGATGAGATGTGTGTGTCATAAAAGGACCTCCCAGATGAGTCTTTGACTCCATGAGGTCTTGGGAAATAATAATAATAATAATAATAATATTCAAATAAAATAGACATTTACAATGAAATATACTTTATTTATTTATTTATTATTATTATTATTATTATTATTATTATTATTATTATTATTATTATTATTATTATTTTGATAAGGGGGTACTTGGTAATAATGAAAATTTAACAAGAGGTACGTGGATATCTGAAGTTTGAGAAACACTGCTATAAGGGTTGCAGATGGGTTCTCCACATTCTTGGAATGATTACTGTCATTTTTGTTCAGGTTTGGATTGTGTTTTAGCATTTCACAGGCTTTTTTAAATTTTCTCTCAAACCAGGTTTTGGTACAGTGCAGGGACTTGCTGCCTTTCCAGTCAATTCTATGCTATGTTTAGAGTGTGTGGTCTGATAAGCCTGTTTTTCCATAATGGAGGTATTTAATGTGTCGTTTGTGTTCGTCTTTTCTGATTAGGATAGTAAATCCTATTTCCCCTATGTAGGGTAGATTACATGTACATTGGATTTTGTAAACCCCTGGGTGGGCCAGGTGTGGAAGAGGATCTTTGGAAGAACTGAGTAAATTTCTTAATTTTGTTGGGGTTTCTGCACTTGGCCCACCAAGGGTTTTACAAAATTGGATTTTGTAAACTCCTGGGTGGGCCAGGTGTGGAAGAGGATCTTTGGAAGAACTGAGTAAATTTCTTAATTTTGTTGGGGTTTCTGCACCTGACCCCCTGGGTGGGCCAGGTGCAGAAACCCCAACTTAAGTAGATTGCACAGGATGGATTGCAGTTTTTGGATGTGCAGATTGAATTTGACAGACTAAAGGACACATAACACAGGATTTTGCATGTAAGAATTTGGCATTAGGTGTCCTGTGAATTAGTTCATTGCAGTTAGGAAGTACAGAGTCATAGAGATTAGAACTGTTAGATGAGTGAGGAGAGAATGATAACATAATAATAATAACGCTGAATGTGGCTCTCAGGTCTCTCTCACCAAAATTGAGTGAGATAGTTCACAAGGGATAAAAGTGTTGTAATCCCTAGACAGTACTGCAATTTATGTGTGTTAATGCTAGAAACATCCAAAATAAGGTAGGAAAGTTTTTGCATTGTTTGTTTAACTTGGTAATAGTTAGCGAAACTTGGTTGATGTAGAATGATACAGCTGTAGAGACAGAAAAGGGTATTTTCAATGATTGCAAAATAAATGAAGCCAAAAAAGAACAGGAGGATAGAGAGGTAGTAGTCAATGTATTTGAAGCCCTAAAAAAAATATATATTTTGTTTCATCCTATTGGCTGGGGGAGGAGTACAAGGGAGAATGCAGACTACTATCCACATTACCTTGCATCAAATAAATTAGCACAAGTATGAGGACAAAGATTGGAAAGATAAATGGTCACCTGGGTGGAAGGAAATGGAATTTCTACAGCTTCTAAGGGATAGTTACCTGAGACTACAGGTAATGGAGAAATCCAGAACTCTTGGAATTCAAGAGTTCTGGATCTTATGATAGTATTTGAAGAATGAGTCAATAATTAAGATAACCACATTTTTTGAGAAATTGTGGTTATCTTTGTTATTGACTAGAAAGTGCTCTTGCAGTTGTGTCCTTAGAAGGTTATCAAAAAGTGAATTTTCAGTCAAAAATGTAGAAAGTATTTTTAACTTGGGTATAATTATGTTAAAGATACCAAGCAATTTTAAACCTGGTTTTACTCCATTTTTCCCAAGTGAGCAAACAGACAAAATGTCAAGTTTGCGCCTGCAATTGATGCAAGACTAGCTGACCTTGGTCTTGCACTACCTGTGCGATCAGCTAGTCTTGCATCAATTGCAGGCGCAAACTTGACATTTTGTCTGTTTACTCACTTGGGAAAAATGGAGTAAAACCAGGTTTAAAATTGCTTGGTATCTTTAACATTTCAGTCAAAAAGTCAAATGGATGTATAGTATCCTTTCTTTTAAGCTTACATGGTGATCCGAATACATTTTTGAAAATTATGGAGACAACTACCATGTTTGAATAAAAACTTTAGCTTAATATAACTAAAATCTACATTCGACGTTTCGACCTTATGTCAAAGTCAAGGTCATCTTATGTCAAGTTATGTCAAGGTCATCTTCTGGAGCATACAACTATACACAGACAACAAGCTACACTACAATCAAATTGGTTTGTTAGAGTTACTGACCAACTGCTACAACAATTGTTGGCCTGACCTCTGGTGGAAAAATAATTACACATCAACGTTAGTGTCCTATTATTAGTGTTATCTGTTGGTTATAGAAATACATTGGGCGCAACAACAAATTTATATATCTATTTATATATACATATATTATCATGATTATAAATGTACATTCCAGCTAGTTGGTATGGAATAGTTTCTAATACTAGCTGAAGATTGGCTAGAGTCCTGACTTATGCTGGATCTTATATATTAGGTTGGCTGAATGTGTGCCATCCAAATCCTTGGAATTTTCATGCCATCTTTGTTGTTGATATTTGGGTGGTTTATCAGGATTTCGCAGGCTTCCTTAAATTTCCTTTCATACCAGGTTTTTGCATGGTGTAAAGAGAGGGTACTTTTCCAGTTGATTTGGTGTAAGGTGTTGAACACGTGATCTGAGAGGCCTGCTTCACCATAATGATTATATTTAATGTGTCTAATGTGTTCTTTCTTACATATAGGGATTGTCCTTCCTGTTTCACCAATGTACGGTAAGTTACAGGTGCAGCGGATGCAATAGACTCCAGGATGTACCAATGTGAGGAGAGGAGCTGAATATGGTTTTAAGTTTAGTGGGTGGCTTGAAGGTGGCATTGAAGTTATAGTTGCAGGATTCTGTTGATTTTTTCTGATAACCCTTTAATGTATGGGATAGCTATGGTTTTACTGTAATCTAGATTCGTTTTTGTTGTTGTTTTATGGAGTATTTTATTAATAGTATTTTTGTTATAGCCATTATTTATGAATGTGTCGCTGATGATTTTTAGTTCTTGTTTCAGGGCTTGCTCTAACCAGCAGGTTAGAGCAAATTGTTGTAGCTCTGTTTTTAAGGGTGTTAATGACTCCATATTTTTGTGATGGGTGGTGGTATGAATTAGCATGTATGTATTGGCCTGTGTGTGTCAGTTTTTGGTAGACCGTGAAAGATAGAGTGCCTGAAGGAAGACGTGTGACTAGTGTGTCTAGGAACGGGAGCGAGTTTTGATTTTCGATTTCGATGGTAAATTGTATGCATTCGTGTTGTTTGTTCAGGTGGCTAAGGAATGTATTTAGCATTTGTCGCCCGTGTGGCCAGATCGCGAACATGTCGTCAACTTATCTTAGCCACACTGTTGGTTTTAGCGTGGCGGAATCAAGAGCCCTTTGCTCAAAGGTTTCCATGTAGAAGTTAGCGATTGGGGGGGGGGTAGTGGTGAGCCCATGGCTGTACCTTCTTTTTGTAGGTAAAATTTGTTTCGCTACACGAAGTAACCGTACTGTAGTACGTGGGCAAAGAGGGCCGTAATGTCGGGCAGAAATTTGTTCTGTAGTAGGAGAATTGTGTCATTGATGAGGACATTTGTGAAAAGTGCAGAAACATCAAAACTGACTAATAAGTCGTCTTTATCGAGTGTTATGTTTTTAATTTTGTTTATAAAGTGTTGTGTGTTCTTTATGTAGGAGGGAGAATGACCTACCAACTCCTTGAGTGTTGATGCTAATTTCTTGGCTAAGTGGTAATTGGGGCTATCTATTCCTTCCACAATTGGTCGAAGGGGCACATTTTGTTTGTGTATTTTTGGGACCCCATATATTCGGGGGGGGGGGGGGGCATAGTGGGGTTTGAGTTTTTTTAACCGTGTCCGGTGGCCAAGAAGTGGCAGACTTGAGTAGTTTCTCTGTTTTATCCTTTATCCTGTTTCTTGGGTTATAATTTACCAGCTTATATGTGTTGTTATCGGCTACTAGTTGATTCACTGAAGTATGTATGTTGACCTGTCAAGGACAACAGTGGCATTGCCTTTATCCGATTTCGTTATTATTATGTCTTGGTTGGCTTTTAATGACTTAATTGATGCTAGTTCTGTTTTTGTAATATTTTTCTGTTTGGTTTTCTTAATGTTCAGGACATTACTAGTTTCTAATCATATTTTATCGGCTATATTGTTAGGTAGGGACCTGATGCCTCTTTCTATGTGGTATATTGTGGATGTATAGTATCATTAAACAGGAACTGCAAAAAAGGAAAATGTAGAGATTGTATAAGGAGAAAGGTGGTATCGAGTTCATGAGTTGTATAACAACAGCAAAAAAGGGTGACCTGTATTAAATTATGAAATAAACTAGTGCTGAACAGGCAGGTATCAAATATCAGGCTAAAGGAATTTTATCACTACTTGATGAGCAAAAGGAAGAATGATTATTATTGCCCTCTCCATGGAGTTGGCAGACTCATTGTGGGAGGTTCATTCAACTGACAACGTATTTATTATATAGAATCTTAAAATCCTTAACATTCCTTGCATTAACAACATTCTGGTAATGCATTCCATTCACTGACAATTCTCCATGCAAAAAATCTATACCCCCCCCCCCCACCACACGTTTACATAACTTCCAGGGATGACCTCTGGTTCTTCCTCTCTCACCTACTCTTTTTGTAATTTCCTCTGAATTAATCTGATAAAATCCTCTCACTAACTGAAATGTCTATCATATCACCTCTCTTCCTCCTATCCATCAAACTCTCTACAGTTCACATTTCTTCAACCTCTCTCTCTCTCTCTCCATAGCCAGCATTCCAAAGTCCGTATATTGTCTTAGTCACTCAGCTCTGGATCCTTTCCAATATCTCCAGATCACATTGAAAACCAGGTGACAGATCTGAGCACAATAGTCCAAGTGTGGCCTAACCAGTGGCCTTATACAATGGCATAACCACTTCCTTAAACCTACATGTTAGAGTAATTATCATAGCAACACTACGATGTGCAACCTTTGCAACACTAACAATATGCCCTATAAACTTCTTCAGATTTATATATAGATTTATATAGATCTGGTATATATTTTTTGCATGGAGAATTGTCACTGAATGGAATGCATTGCCAGAATGTGTTAATGCAAGGAATGTTAAGGATTTTAAGATTCTATATAATAAATACATTGTCAGCTGAATGAACCTCCCACAACGAGTCTGCCAACTCCATGGAAGGTGTAATAATAATAATTATTATTAGTCTTCCTTTTGCTCATCAAGGAGTGATAAAATTCCTTGGAATTTCCTTTAGCCTGTTTAGTTAATTTGAGCTGATATTTGATACTTGCCTATTCAGCCAGTTTATTTCATATTTTAATGCAGGTCACCCTTTTTTGGCTGTGGTTATACAAATCATGAACTCGATACCACCTTTCTCTTTATACAATCTTTACATTTTCCTTTTTGCAGTTCCTGCTTAATGATAATACGCATCCATTTGACTTTTACCAGATTTAGCAGCTGTCTACTGTCAACCATCACTCCCAAATCTCTAATCTCATCCATTTCCTGTAGTACAGCACCACTGATATAGTACGCAGTCTTATATTTCTGCACTCCAAAATGCAACACCTTGCACTTATTGATATTAAAACTACAACTGCACTCCTTTGTCCAAGTCAAAAGTCTATTCAAATCTTCCTGAAGAAAATTAACATCAGCAATGTTACTTATACTTCTTCCCAACTTTGCATCATCAGCAAACAACTGAAGATCCCCAGTCAGTCCACATGATATATCATTTACAAACAAATTAAACAACAGTAGCCCAAGAACAACCCTGGGGCATGCCACTGTTTACCCTCCTTATGGGAGGATAACTTTAATGAAAACTAATGATAAGAAGATGACAGATACAGTTGAATTACTGAGGTGCTCACTCTGCAAGTATATGTCATGCTGGTTGAAATATTGTAGTGGCAGTTATGTGAAAAATTAGATAGATGAATTCGAGATCTTAGATTGCAAAATCTTAATGAAAATAGCCATTATAATATGAGAATGTCAGGGAAATTTGCACTTCCTCTGACCAAGATGTATAGAGATCATAAATTATATATTTAGTTTAATCCTTTATCCATGTGTAAGCAAACAAAGTTTGTGCCTGAAGTATCTTCAGGACTGGGGCAACTCGTGGCAAAGGTGGACTGAGTTCACATCACTTTCCTTAGTATCCCTCGGTTGACCTTTGCCACCACAAGTTGTCCCAGTCCTGAAGATACTTCAAGTGCAAACTTTGCTTACACTTGGATAAACTTCCAACATCTTTCTCTAATCCAGAGTAATTTAATAATAAGGTGTGACACCTTTTTACAACTGGCATATAGAAATATGACTTCATTGCTTCTGCCTTGGTATCACCTCTGGGTCTGGCTCCCATTGAAGAGACCTCAATAAAGGGCGAAACTGGACTGGGTAGTGACCCTTTCCATAATGCATAGTATTATACATATATGCAAGGAGATCTGCTTTGCGTTATGGGATATTAAGATAAGTGATGAGAGCATAGTCCACCTTTACCATGAGTTGCTCCAGTCCTGAAGTTACTTCAGGCACAAATTTTGTTTGCTTACACTTGGATAAAGGATTAAACTAAATACATAATTTATCTCTGGCACAGGCACGCGGGTTTTTCCTCCAGAAACTCGGGTTTTTTATCCCGTAAACTCAAGAAAGTTGACCATGGTGCCCACATTATTTCAGACGGTAACATATGTTGTTAGGGTTAGGTACCAAGAGATGGCAGCACTTGTTTGCGAGCCTCTTTATCGGTGACTGCTTATAATTAGTGATAGACATAGGCTAGTTATCTCTGATTGGCTATTAGTGGAGATTGAACTGCCCACTCAGCCTCCAAAAGCTAGATAGGGTATAATGGCCTTGACTACTCCCTATAAGGAAATAAAAGGCATTAGCTGATTTATTTTTTATTTAGTCTAACCAAGTGAAGAAACCTCCAACATCTTTCTTTAATCCAGAATAATTTAATAATAAGGTGTGGCACCTTCTGGTAACTGGCATAAGGAAATATGACTTCAACCTTGGTATCACCTCTGGGTCTGGCTCCCACTGAAGAGACCTCAATAAAGATTGAAACCGGTCTTGTTAGTGACCCCATAATGCATAGCATTATACATGTCTGCAAGGAGATCTGCTTTGCATTATGGGATACTAAGGAAAGTGATGTGTGAACTCAGTCAGCCTTTGCCATGTGTTGCTCCACTCCTAAAGATACTTCAGGCACAAATTTCGTTTGCTTACACTTGGATAAAGGATTAAACTAAATATATAATTTATAGTCTAACCAAGTGAAAAAACTTCCAACATGTATAGAGTTCTTTCAGGATCATTCTAATAAACTCACTATGGACAAAGGATAAAGATTGCTGGGATAATCTTATAGCACCTTGAAATGGAAAATAGAGAGGCCTGATTACTAGTAGGAGAATATTGTGGTTAGAGAGAGAGAGAGAGAGATGTGAAATTTAGAGGACACATTGCAAAAATATGACCCAAAGCTTGTCACATTATCTGGATGTGGAAAAACACATTACAATAAAAAATAAAATTTATCATCCCTGTTTATAATACATTAATAAAGCCACTTTTAGACTGTTGTGTACATATTTGGTTGCCTAGGTTTCTTGGAGATGAAAAAGTGGTGAGGATCTTGACTGGGCGTTAGTGACATCTTTGGAATAATGCTCCTTTTTGAGAATAAATTGAATGTTTATGAGTAATAAAGCCTAGTTTGATAGGCAGGAGTGAAACTATATGATGGAAGCATGTTATTAAACAGATTATTATATATTATATAGAGCTTCTGCAACTTAGCTAGTTTCAATGATGTCTTTGGTTTGAAAGACCAGGGTTCCCATCCAGTATGTGATGAACTTTCATCAGGACTTTTCAGCTGAAGGTGATTTAGCCAGTCTAATATGAGGGGTGGGTTTTTTATTACACAAAATAGGAAATTGGCCAGGAAAATGCATCGAATTATAATGCAAGTAGGATTAACTGCCCTCGCAATGTATTCATTATGTTTCAAAATAGCCAATGTTACTTGACCATGACAGCATATTGATATTAACTATGCTAAATAACTATATTATTATATAGTTATACGATTGATACAGGTGAAAATTTTCAACATATGATAAAAGGAGAAAAAGAACGGGGGAGGGCACCCTAAAATTCTAGGGGTGACCTAGAAATCTAGATGGTAGAGGTTTTTTATTATAACCTGATGAAATACCATCACTGTGCTTATTAGAGACCTGAAATAGCTGCAGCCATGTTTTGTTGCTAGAGCAAAGATTCTGGTTTTTGTACTCTCACTCTTCCCACATGTAGTGAGAGTGATACCCTCAGTGACAATACCAATCTCACTGTAGGGGGCCCCCAGACCCTCCCTCCACTTACTCAAGGTTACAAAAGTAAAACAGTTCTGCAGGTGGTTACGACATGGGACCAAACCAATTAGTAATAAATCTGGAGGGCTCCTGATCAGTAGCGTCAAATCCTGCAACCAAGTATTTTGGAAGTTTGTGACTGGAGGGAGACCAAATACTATGGCTGCAGGGGTAAACTGGCGAGGTCACGTATTGACAGGAGACGAAGTTTCTTCTGTGCGGGCAGCATGTTTGCAAATTTTTCACCTCTCACTGCATGCCCCACTTTTTATCTCTTCCAAATTAAATACAATGGACTATTGCTCAAAGAAATGTGATTTTACTGCAGATCTCAAAAATTCTCCCACAAAAAAATAGTTTTAAAAAATCCTATCATAATGAAAACATCAAAAATCCAACTAAAAATGATAACCAACCTATCAACGTTAATTCTTACCAAAAAAGTTTTCACATCCATTTCATCAACATCTGTGGCCTAAACACCAACATAAACGATGTACATCGCCATTTACAGTCATCTAGCGGTACTTGTGTATTCCTCAGAACTGACATGGCATGCTAAAGACTCAAATCCTTGAATCTCCCACTGTTTGATTTCCTTTAGCTCAAAATTTCCCTACCAAATCAACCTACTCTTTTTACATGCTCTGTTGCTCTCCAAACTCTGACAACCAATCTTGCCTCTTCAGCTATCTAAAGCTCTACTTTTTGCATTTAAAATAACCGACTAACGAGGTCATCCTCCTTGGGGACTTCAACGTCCACAACTGATATTGACTTCCCTTCAGTTTTACCGATGAAACAGGCAGGGAGGCTGAAATGTTTGTCATCAGCAATGACCTATCTCAGATCAGTTTTCCTAACAATACCTAACAATCCCCTCTAATTTGCCAACACACTTGACCTCCTCCTAACAAGCTCCCCGTCAAAGTATACTCTTTGAATATACTTCAGCTCTCCTCTTGTCAACTCAGATCACATCCTCATACAGTAGTGAACAAATTAATCCGAATACACATTTTCAACAGAAATTTTAATTTTGCAAAAAAAAGTAAGCACAAAAATTAAACTAGCTTCATTAATTCACTTAGGAATTGGACTCTACCAACAAAAAACATTTTTCTTATTTCTGTATCTGGAAACCACATTTTATAATGGATTTTATTAAGGATTTCATTTGTACCAAAATTTAATTTTCCAAGTCTATTTTTCAGTATGCTCACAAATTTTCTATTGAGTTAATGTCAAGAATTACCTGGCCATTGAAACAATTGGATGTGATTTTTGAGGGACTCTTCAATTTCTTTGGAACTGCAGCATAGTGCAAGATCTTTTTGGAAGATGAGTTCTTTGTCTTTCTCTTTCTGGATCTGTGAGACCACTCTTTTCTCCAATATTTTTATGTACTGGTCACTTTTCATCATACCGTTAACAGTCAAAAGTGATCCTGGACTCTCCTTGTAAAAAAAATCCCAGAACATTGAACATCTTTTTAGCTGGGTGTTTAGGAGCTTGTTGAAGGTGGGCGAGAAAAGTCTTCTCAGCTGCTGATTTGCGATCATAGGGTACTCGCTCTCCTTCGACAAAGAAATGACTCTCATCTGAGAATATGACCTTTCACTTCTCAACATTCAATCTTTGTACACTTTTCCCCCAGCCTATTTTACTGCATAGCCTTCAACAGTTGTTTTTTTTTTCTGTTTGTGGGAAATCCTCCCTGCTTAGAACAATCATATATGACTGTCGTGTCCGAAACATTCACCCACATTTTCCTTTTTTATCAGGAGAAAAGGCACCTGTCTCCCTAAACCTATTTAAAATCGCATTAACAGCACCCAAATCAACACAAGATGTATCCGTTTTATAGCTATACAAAATGTAAACACTACAAATGTCAACTTGTTTACACTATTAAAAACGTACAACACTATTAATAAACATCATATAAGCAGTTAAAATATGCAGAACTTATCCAAAATAATGAATTAAAACCAAACTTATTGTGAACTGAAAAAAACCAAACCAACACCAAAAAATATGACCAAAATTCGGCTTGTTCGGATTAATTTGTTCGCTTCAGTACAGGTCTCTATTGCCTATGAAAACCCTTATCCCACAGTTCAGTCTCATGTCCTTTGGCACTACAAGATGACAATTGGGAAGACCTCCATGAGCTCATCCTTCCGTGGTCCGATTACTGCTTCCGTTCTGATCCGAACACTTGCTCAGATCATATAACAGAAACCATTCTCACGGGCATGAAGGCTTTCATTCCTTATTCCATTTCAAATTCTCAATGATCATTCAAGCCTTGATTCTCAAAACGTATACTAGTGCTGTAAAGGAAAAAACCTCTGCTTACCACCAATGGCTCATGACAAAATCTCCAGCTGCTCACTCTGCCTGTACTGCAGCCACAGCAGTTGTATAAGAATCATCACCAAGTACAAGTCAGACTTTGAAAGGGACAAATGCTGCAAACTAGCATCCTGCTCAAATGGCAGTCGCTCCTTCTGGGCCCTTACCAAGGCCATTGGGTGCAACATCTATCTGCCCATTCATGTTTCCATCACTGTCACATCTGGATGATACTGTAGTTATCTCACCTAAAAACAAGGTAACTTATTGGCAGCACTCTTCTTTTCCAACTGCTATATTGATGACCTGGGAAAAGTTCCTTTCACTCTTTCAAGAATTCCTCCCTTCATGTTACCCATAATCTTCAGACAAAAGAAGAAATCTGAAGAATCCTTAATAACCTAAACACAAACAAAGCATCTGATCCTTATGGTGTGCCATCTATTGTGTTAAAAAAAAAAAAAAACTGTACCCCAGAACTAACACCTATCCTGTATTATCTCTTCAATCTACCTGTTCAACGACTATTTATTCTACAATATGAAAACAGGTCCACACCTAACCCACCAAGAAAAGTGTTTCAACCAACGAACTACCATCCAATTGCTCTATTTCTGTTCTCTCTTCTAAGCTCTCTCTCTCTCTCTCTCTCTCTCTCTCTCCAACTCTTTAATCATCGAGAGACATACCAACTAATTAGTAATCAGCAGTGTAGATTCTGCCACTAGTGATCTACATCTGATCTTTTTGCTTTCACTACCCAACTCTGGATTCAGACCATGGAAAACTTTGAGGAAACTCACGTGTTTTCCCTCGAATTTCAAAGGCATTTGATTGGGTTTGGCATGGGGACCCATTTAACAAACTGCCTTCCACACTCTGCAACTGGATTGCCAACTTTCTCACTGGTTGCACACTACATGTCATGGTGGACGGTTTCCTCTCCTCAGATTTCTCCACCACTGCAAGAGTACCCCAGGGTTCTGCTCTCACGGATTTCCAATCCTATACATAGTTTTGCCGATGACAGTACACTCCATTCCCCCTTTTCAAACCTTCTAGTGCTGAAGTATTAGAATTCTCAAGATCTACCGTAACCACTGATCTGAACTCAGATCTTCTAGCTATATCCCAGTGGGGAAAGAACAACCTTGCAAACAAACTTCAATGCTACCAAAACTCAGTTCTGTTTGATTTCTCACAAGCAAGAGCTCGCATCCCTCCTGTACCTTCAGTAATACTGAGATCCAAAAACGATCAGATTTCTCTTCTTGGATTGACATGCACCTTGCATGTCAAATCTTTCTTTGCAACCACAGCTTCTTCGGCTGCCAAAACACTTGATGTACATTTTCGCACAAAACACTACTTTTACACCGTCATAACTGCTAACTCTACACAAATCCCAAATCTGCCCAACCATGAAATATTGCTCCCATATTTGGGTTGGTGCACCAAAATGCTCTCTAAGATTACTCGCTTCTATCCAGAAGAGGGCAATTCGGCTAATTAATGATCTCCCCTCTCTCTCTCTCTCTCTCTCTCTCTCTCTCTCACACACACACACACACACACAAACAAATTTCATTTAATCTCTGCGGACGTTCATACTTTCATCTCTGCGAGAGATTAAATGAAATTTCTGTGTGTGTGTGTGTGTGTGTGTGTGTGTGTGTGAGAGAGAGAGAGAGAGAGAGATTAATAATCACTGATAACCAACATCCTTTAAAGTCCGTCTTGAACCGTACCGAACGAATTTCACTGCTTACACTTTAATTTCATCTACTTCTGTCTTTTGGAACAGTCTTCTTCATTCTGCGTTCCCCAAAGATTACAACCTTCAGCTATTCAAGCAAAATGTGAACAGATTCCACCTTTCTTCTGTTCCTCTTGCCCACAGAAGGCAGTAATGTGCTGTAGGTCTTGTAGCCTTTCGTGCGTGGACCATATATATGTATATATATGGTCCACGCATATATATATATATATATGGTCCGAAAGGCTACAAGTATATATATATATATATATATATATATATATATATATATATATATGGTCCACGCACGAAAGGCTACAAGTATATATATATATATATATATATATATATATACATATATACTTGTAGCCTTTCGGACCATATATATATATATATGCGTGGACCATATATATATATATATACTTGTAGCCTTTCGTGCGTGGACCATATATATATATATATATATATATATATATATATATATATATGGTCCACGCACGAAAGGCTACAAGTGCATAATTGACATGAAAAAACGTTGTATTTACATTTATATAAAACTTTCACGCTTCTCTGGAAAATTTAGAATCTCCATGTATAGAAAACCAATGCCAACTAATAGATATCTTCACAGTCAATCCCATCATTTTCCTCCACAAAAACTTGGAACTATTTCTACCTTGGGACATAGAGCACACTGTCTTCTGAATGACCCAGATGAACTTCAAAAAGAAATTAATTACCTCTCACATGTCTTTAGACAAAATGGATATTCTGATAAAACCATTAAAAATTTCTTCTAAATCCTCCTGGCCACCGCACTGAAGAAATAACCAACTTTACGGGTAACATCTCCATCCCATACATCACTTCAGTTTCCAAAAAAATAGCTAAAGTTCTTAAGAAGTACAACATCAGGACCTTATTCACTACACTTCCAAAAATTCGCTCGCTAGTAAGCCATCCAAAGCCTCATCATCATAATCTGAAATATCTTGGCGTATATAAGATATGGTGTGATTGCAATATCCCTTATTTTGGTCAAACAAATAAATCTATTGAATTACGTATGGAGGAACACAAGAGAGACATCTCTTAGAAAAGAACACATGCCAGTGCCTTGTCTAGTCATGTTCTTTTCTCGAACAATCCTGATGATGAACACCTGGGTCACTCAGTCTGCTAGGATAGATCTGAGTCCAGAGAAATCATCCTTAATCGTGAACATTTAAATAACAATTTGAGCTACAACATCCTTGATAGCCACTCTGCTGTTGTTCAGTACTGGCGTTCACGAGAGTCTGCAAGCAAGCACTCAACAAACAATGCCACGTTGGAAAGAATAACTTAAATGTAAATACAACGTTTTTTCATGTCAATTATGTACTGTAATTTTCCTGTGCTTCTCAGTTTTAAACTTCAGTGTTTTTATTGCTGTTTCCTATTTTTAGAAGACACCTGAAGAAGGCTGTCAAAAGCCGAAACTAGTAGTGTTTTATATCATTAAAGCCTTACAATTATTCTCGGTTTTAGTCATTAAATCTCTTTATAAAAATGTATCAAAACAACCGAGTCAATGTAGCTGAACTGAAGTCAATGACTTAAAACCCGAGAATTATAACAAAATGAGATTTATTTGAAAACGCAACATGTTTCGTCGAGATTGACTTCATCAGGCGTTAAGAACATAGAAAGATATTAAAAGACACTGAAAATAACATTGAGACACTCTAAAGCTATACAATTATAAAGTCATAATATTCGACTGTGAATTACAGTTATTAGGATCTTGAGCTATAGTCCGAGTTAAAGTTCTATTGTTGTACACTTGTGCGTGTGTGGTTCCACACACGCACAAGTGTACAACAATATACAACAATATACAACAATAGAACTTTAACAATATACAACAATATACAACAATAGAACTTTAACTCGGACTATAGCTCAAGTTCCTAATAACTGTAATTCACAGTCGAATATTATGACTTTATAATTGTATAGCTTTAGAGTGTCTCAATGTTATTTTCAGTGTCTTTTAATATCTTTCTATGTTTTTAACGCCTGATGAAGTCAATCTCGACGAAACATGTTGCGTTTTCAAATAAATCTAATTTTGTTATAATTCTCGTGTTTTAAGTCAGTTAATATTAAGAATGAACATATCCAAACCCCGAGTTAATAGTAGTAGTCATCATATATATATATATATATATATACATATATGGAAAGTTTTTTACCTTGGGTATAATATATGTTAAAGATGTGGAGTTAGCAAGAACATGAAGATTAGATTTTGAACAGTCAGTCCGAGAGTTCTTTGTTAGTGAATGAGTTCACGAATTATAATAGTTAGTGTTAGAATAATGGTTGATGCAGAACTCTCACGATGAATGTTGGACTCTGGAGATGCCCAAAATAATTAATCATAGATTATAATTATTACTTTAGGTAGTAGACGAAGGGACATTAACTTATTTTTTAGTGTGAGACCTCCAGTTCATGCTTACTGGAAGCATCAAGTGGAAAAAAATTCCCTATTTGGTCTACTCGTATAGAACAGGGTTTTCAAATTATGCAAAATAAAACAATTTTAAAAAAATTAGAAAAAAAACTTAGATCAACCTCGGTATTAATATACTATATGTTTTTAGGTTTACATTTCGCGAATGGATGTCACATAGAAACAACCACCGATAAAAAAAAATTAACAGTTATAATTTCAATAACAGATATGACAACAATTGGTGTGGAATAGAGATAGCAATTGAGATTTACAATATTACAGAACCTTGATGTAAATAGTGGCATGGTTTGGATGGAATATCAGCTCAAGTACGGTTGCGATATATCAGCTTATGAGAATGCGCTAAGGAATTAGAAATAGTGCTTTAGACTCATTTTTAATTTGAGTGGAAAGGAATGAAAAAACGTGGAAATAGTTCCGTTGCATACAGGCTGTAAGACAACTGGGAATTATCAACCGATTGGCATTTCAGTAGTGATGATCAAGATATTGGAGAAGTTGGTTATAGACAAAAATCAAGGATTAATGGAATTTTTATAATAAAGTGAGGGATTTATCCGAAGTGGATAAAGACTATAGCAACCAAAATTTACAAACGCTTATCACAGGATAATGCATGAAAATGATAATGAATGAAATAGCTAAAATGTGTGGGTGGAGAGGGTTATTATTGGCTGTGTGGAACGAGTTTGATTGGAGAAATGAATTATATGCCAGAGATTGGCTGCAATTAAATAAGTACGTGGGTGAGCGTTTGAAGAAATGGGAATGTGCAGATATCAGATCAAGGAAATGGGAGTTATTTGGATGGAAAGGAATGGAGATAGCTGTTAGAAATAACATTGACAAATGAGGGGGAATGATGGAAAACACTGAAAAATCAAGAGAAGAGTATAATAATAGCTGTAAGGGAGACAATAAGGAAGCAACTGAAACAAGAAATAACTATGATGAACAAAATCCCAGAAAGAAGAATGCGATGGTTTGCCCATGTGACCAGAATAGGAACAGAAAGATTGCCATCTAAAGCCCTGAATACATCAATGGAAGGTAAAGATCCAAAAGGGGCCCCAGAATTAGATGGACACACAAAATAAAAGAGGACCTGAAAATAAAATCACAACAAGCGACACCAAATTGGACAGAATTGTTCCCAACTCCCCAGGGACAGACAGAAGTGTAAAGAACTCATTCGGCCTCATCATCATCCATAGATGATGGAAGGAAGAAAAAGAAGAAGAAGAAGAAGGGAAGCGTGGTTGACTTAATAATATCTTTATTTTAATTGAAGTTATAGATATATTTTTTAACGACGGCAGAAATAATATTTAATGGGGTGTACTACTGATAATGCAAATGAGTTGTATCCATTTGAATTTCAGGAACTAGAGCTGAATAGCGAGAGTGATTTCGAAAGTGTTTGGTGTGAAAAGAACGTTACTGAAAAGCAGTGCGGCTCGTGGCTTAAAATCGTGGGGATGCTGCAACTTTCGAAATATACATACACACTGTAAATACAGTATATACGTGTTTGGATAAAATATCAAAATGATATTTTATCCAAATTTTTCAATCATATTTTTAAATCACACGATCAACAGCTTGATTCGGTTTGTATTCGACTTTTTTTTTTTCTTAATGATACGGAGCAGTTTGTAAACCAAGAAATTCATAAAAAAAAAAGAAAGAAAAGAAAAGAAAAGTGATTTTAGTTACATAACATCAATTTATATACTTCTGCCACTCTGTCTCACACTAATATGCAGGGTGTCTCTACTTTACTTTGAAGTGTGTAACGTTACAGACTTTTAGACCCGTTTTCTCCCGCCACCGTCTCCCCCTGCAGTTGACTTCATATATCTTCCTCTCTCGCTCGTGCCCTTTTGCCTACCTAGATACGTCAAGCATTTTTTCTGTTTGCGCTGTATTATTAGTGACTTAGGACGTTAGCTATAATACTCCACGAAACATCTCTCACGAGAAAACCCTTGATTAAATTATTTTACACGTTTCCTTAAATAAATATTAATACAGTTGATAGAGGGCGTATTTTGCTTTCTGCGGGTTTCCAGCAATTCCGGTTCCCAATGTTCACGTAGTCGTAGTTCAACTAGGCACGTGAATGACATTCGGTTAACGAACCACAGTGCGTCCTACGTCTTCGCGCGAATGGCTGTGACGCTTTGCACTCGTTAATAGTCAAGAAACCGGCATGGAGAAGCAGGTATTAGTAACACCTCATGAAGAAAAACGACTAGGTGAAGATCTTCAGGAAGTCAACTCTAGTCAGACGATCAAAGAAATAGTTATTGCCCGAGATGAAAATATCAAGTCATCTGCTAGACAAGAAAACGAAAGGTAAAGTGAATAGCGTCGTGTCTACTTTCGGTTATTTGCTTGTAAGTTTTAATCATAAATCGATTTTAAGTCCACAATAAGTCTTGCTGTTTTGGTAAAATTATTTCTTATTTGATGTACCCACATAATATAAAAAATTTTTCTTTTCGTTCTTTTATTTTATATTTATTTTATTTTATTTTCTTTATCCATTCATTGTGATAACTATCGAATTTTGCGGCATATTTGTGATATGCTTATCAGCTAAGTTTAAGGTCCTTTACTACGGTTTTCCAAGTTTCTTGGTTAAAATAAATTGCAGCAAAGTATTGTTGTTTAAATTTGTCAAATAATTAAAACCTAAAATGTGTGATATACGTTGATACACTAGTGTTTCGAATGTATACCACAATTTATTTTCGTTTTAGTATAAAAAATGTAGTATAAATTTAAAGGACAGCTCTCCATTTACACGGATGCTGCACTCGAGTAAATAGTGCGGATTTAAGAAATTGATCTGTCAAGCTTTTACAGGATCTCTTCCTCTCTCTCAAAATGCTCATCTGTCAGCGCTGGGGAGCGTCCCAGAAGTGATGTGTGTGTGTGTGGGGGGGGGGGGGGGGGAGGACCTATGATTAGTTTCTGGAGTGCAGTTTTTTAACCAATAGTCTTAAATAAAACGTAATGGTATGGAGCACTGGGAGAGACAGTGAGTTTTAGTGGAGTAGTGTGCCCTGACCAGTGGCGGCAGGTGAAATTTTAAGTGAGAGTGCTGCCTATACAAAATAAAAAAATAATAATTCTTTTTTTCCTAATCAGTAACCAATTTATTAATAAATAAAAGGGCACGAACGAGAGAGGAAGATGAAGTCAACTGCAGGGGGAGACAGATTTATTTATTAATAAATTGTTTAAGTTAAGGGATATTACATCCCATATAGTTTCTTAGCCGAATAAGAAACTCAAAGAGTTTCATGCCGAATATAGTAAAAACTATATATATAAAGTTCGGCGATTCCAAGCGTAAGCAAATACCTGGATACTGCAGCACTGATCCCAAAGGGTAGTGCAAGCTGGGACAACTCGTGGTAGAGGTGGAGCGAGCTCCGATCACTATTCTTGATATTTGCCCATAATGTGAACTTAGCTCCTAGGAACTGTATTTTTGTTCACATTATGAGAGAAGGTCACTACCCAGACCGGTTTCGACCTTTATTGAGGTCTCATCAGTGAGTAGCCAGACCTAGTTAATATCAAGTTTGTAGCGAACAGAACTTGTACCCCTACTACGAGGTACCCAGGTATTTGCTTGGAATCGCCGAACTTTATATATATAGTTTTTACTATATTCGGCATGAAACTCTTTGAGTTTCTTATTCGGCTAAGAAACTATATGGGATGTAATATCCCTTAACTTAAACAAGTTATATGTCGCCGAATTGAAGCCTTTGGCTCTTCACATA